>NW_028301602.1:27272727-27575757 GCF_987345545.1 Pholcus phalangioides
CTTGGCTTTTATTCTCTCTCCACGAGCGTCACTGTCAGTGTTCTCAGACGTTATACCATTTTTTCTTCTCTTTGAACTCGCGATATCAGACAAACTAGTTTGCAGCAATAGTTTCATTGATTTTCTTATCTTATTCACAGACAAAAGTTCATTTTGGAAATCTTGTTCCTCAATAGAATCCTTGTCTTCATTATCTGGGCTCTGTGAAGATTCCATTCTTTCTTCGTTAATGGGTATGTCAGATTCATTTTTAATGAATCGTTTGGCTTTATTTTTGCTATTCACTTTGACATCCTTACTATTTCTTGACATGAACTTCATTCCTTTCTTGTTTTTACGAACACCTGCAAGACTATGAGAGAGAAAAGAAGACCATCAATATTCACGAAATACATATCATACAAACAAATATACCAATCAGTTTTTATTGAATAAAATGGTTCTAAATAATTTTCTTTCGACTTTTCCGGGACTTAATTACCCTTACCATGTCAGAACACATCACAGTTGCCAAACTTTGAAAATGAGAATTTCATCCAAATCCCATACAAAAGAATATACAGTAGAACATTATCGAGGCGCAGATTAACCGTGCACAGAAATTTTAATTTCATGTTAAGCCCTTCCCGATCTGTGTTGTTTTTTTCCCATTGGTAATGTAAGATTCTTTGAAGGTGGTAAAGGAAAAGAAACTACCCCATTTCATAGAACTGAATTTCTTCATTATTTTACAGAACTCCCCTCCCCATTCTCAGAGGTCCCATGTCAACACGTTGAAATGGCAGCCTTTGTATGTACACATAAGAACTGGACATTGCCTGGATGCAATCAGCATTTGAAGACGAACAGAAAATTACAGTCGATGCAGAGGAAAAAGCTCCTCATGTATAAGAGGTGTTGTTCAAAATGTATAGCTTTTTTTAACAACTGAAAGATGAGGCACAAGGATTGTCATCGGTGAAGCACAGTACAATAGTATTGTGGCTACATAACTGCGGAAATGAGCAAGTGAAAGTTTATTTAATAGATTTTTTTGCATGGATAACATACTTTCACTGGGTAGTCATTTTAAACAGGTGAAACACATAAATATATATATTTGTTGCAACTCTGTAATTTTAAAATATTTTTTCACTCTTGGTGGTTTAACTGTGGTTTTCCTTCCCCCACCATTGGCCCAGATAATCAACGTTCTTCTGATTACAGACAAATATGAAAGAAATTTCTGAAAATAGAATAGGGAGTTTTAATAAGTGAAAGAAAAATTGTCAGGATTCCCCCGCCTTATGAAAAATGTGACATTGTGCCTAACATTAGCTAAATTCAGGGCATGAAAATTGGCTTCGTGCTATGGTAACTAAAACAATTGGTATTGGCATCTAAAATTTTCTGTGTGATCACTAGCTTGAGAAAAAAAAAAGCTTGGCTCTTAAAATATTTGGTAGGCATTTAGATTTTTTCCCCGATTTGTTAAGCCCTGGCTAAATTACCAGTCATTTCCATACTCAAATAAAATCATGCCAACAAAAAATTCCTAAAATATGACTGACTGCTCAAAAATGTTTAAAACATGACGCCCAGAATAAAATAAATATGATCTGTCATAAAAATCTGAGCCCTAGTGATTACAATATTTCCTAAACTACAATTGAAATAGGCTCACCTTTTCACATTAAATGCTGTATCCTCTTGAAATAACACAGACTCTTTCTTGATTGGTCCTGAATTCTTAAAAAGGAAAACAATTCATTGGGGGAAAACAACTAAATATGAAAGATTGTCATTCATTTATTATTGCTATGCATTATGCCGCGTATACACTAGCGCGCGGATCGTGCAATGCAACCATTCGCAAGCGCTCGCAATGCATTCAGTGGGTACGATTTCCGAAACGAATCATCATCATCAACGATGGCTCCATCCGAGAGCTGTTTTAACGCCATCTGTAGGTTGTGAGCGGCGGTAACAACTATTAAGGAACGTAGATAGGCTAGTGAGTAGTTTTTGTCATGAAAAAAAATGTCTCGTGTGGAAAACTTGGCTTTAGTTGTAATGAGCAGTGCGGTCATATTAATGGCTGGGCTAAATAAAAAAAGAGAGAAAACCTCGACGTTGGTGGAGGACGGAGCTGTATAAAAAACGGTCTGGCGCGGAATTAATGTTGGACTTAAAGGCTCAGAGTATGAGTGGGCAATACAAAAATTTCTCAAGGATGTCTCCTTCCGATTTCGAGGATCTTCTCAAGAGAATAGGACCTTTAATTTCGAAGACGGAAACTCGTATGCGTTCTCCTATCTCCGCTCAAGACAGGTAAGCTCATATTGTTCATACGTTTTGCTTGTATTCCCCCCTTCCCTTCTTTTTCAATTTTAAAAAGAAAATCAAATCATTGCAGACACAAATTCCTTTTGGAGTTTTATAATTGTCATGTTTAATTCTTTTGTTACATTTATTAGTCAAATTAGTTGCTTATAATTGTGCATATCTTATCAGCTATAAGCAGCACATTTTAAAAAATGTGCTGCGATAAATGTGTAGTTCTTATAGAGCGATTTAGACATGTTTTGGCGTGAATTTGATAGTAATTGTAGTTGCTTAATAGAAAATAAGCAATACGAAGTCAGCCAATGCATAATGCGAGTATAAATTTATACAGGTTGGCTGTAACGCTGCGATACCTCGCAACTGGAGATTCGTATACCAGTCTGCAGCAATCAATTGGACGAATAATTCCAGAGGTTTGTGCAGCACTTATCCAAGAATTGAAAGGATACGTTAAGGTAATTTTAAAAAATTTAGCTTGTTCGATATTTTTTATTGGTTTCTTGTGGCTCCCGACTTCCCATTTGAAAAACAGTAAGCATCAGACCCACAACATATATATAACTTCATTACACGTTAATACGGATAATCTCACCACTGGATTTATCACATTGCGGAGATATCTTTCAGCCCAGCTTCGTGGCAAAGTTGAACACATTATGATGTGGTTGACTGCACTACACACATAACTCGCCTCTTCCATAGGAAATGGTAGTAAATTGCAGTATGGACAGTTTGAAAAAATTACTCAAAAATGTTTTCTCAAAAATTTCAGTTTAAATATATTTATTGACAAAAGAAAAAAAAATTACACATAATCATCGAAATCATCATGCGACTGTTGGCTATGACTATTAAAATGACGATAAATGACTATTAAAAATGACAAATTTATTAGGACTATAAATGGCTTTCGCGAAATAAGACGAGGAAAAAAAATTGAGGCTCTAGATAGGCTCAGAAGCACGTACAAACACGCACACCGATAATGACGCCGTCCAAACGAGAAGGAAGAATCCCTTTGTGTTCGTCGAAAAAACCGACTCCCAGTGGACCGGTTCAAACAGATCAAGAATGATTCGTTAATCGTTCGCAACACCGTACAAATTACTGAACAACCGATTGCGAACGCTTGCATTACACGATCCGCGCGCTAGTGTATACGCGCCTTTACATGAATCGAAGACTAAAAGTGGTGAACGTAGTGAGTGTCAAAAGCAAAAGTGTTGGAAAATTGCAGAAAAAACTGTTTTTGAAACCTTCAGGGATGTTTCCACCACATTGCCGTTCCCTTTACGCACTCTTTTGAACTACTTACAGAACTATTAGGCATTTTTTATGCTTACCACTGTAAAGCATCATTCATCTGACACTTTAACGTGAAAAATGGTGTTAGAATTTTTTTGATGCTAACGTTTATTACTTTTACGATGTCTGTTCAAAAACTACCAACCATAATTTTTCATACATGAAAAAATGAAGCTAGTGAGGCAGAGTTTGATGCAGGTATGTAGGCAATCCTGGTGTGCATATGTGGATTTTCTCCTGCCTGCAGAAGCTGCCAGTCACCCGCATAATTGGAATCTATGTTGCGTATACATAATGTTTGTGTGTGTGTGTGTGTGTGCATATATTATGCTTGTTTAGGTTTATTTGTTTATAATTTGTTATAAGCAATTTCTATTGCCTAAAAGTTTTTCTACTCATGGACATTTTTGGTGCCAAGTTGCCATGTTCTACTCTGGTTGGAAAAGAAAATGTTTCCACAGATTGCTCCTTGGAATGCTCATCTGCATCACGCTTCATTTGCATATTCAATGTTTGGGAGTCGTCATATATAGGCCTATATAATCGTGGGATGGTATATGATCATCACAACACTTCAATCTCAACCAGAAGAGCAAGAGGGCAGAGTTGCAAGTGGACCGAATAGTTCGGCAAGTCCTTGAAAGCAGAATGTTTTACATTGTTCTGCAGTAAAAATTCCCTAAAGCCAGTATTACACTATAAAAGTTTCCTAAAAATTCTTTTATAAAACTTGAGAAATACAACCACCAAGAGTATTGATTATATCCGGGCGATTGTAACCAATAGGCTTATTGGTTGTTTTATTCAAGTTTTGTGAAAGATCTTTTATCAAACTTTTATAGTGTAATCCCAACCTAACAGTGTTTACTACACCTTCTCTTAAAATTGTTTGAGATTGTTCTGTGACGTACATCACAGTTTTTGACATATTCTGCTTTCAGGAGGGGGGGGGGGGTCGGTTTGACGCTTCCTCTACAGAATTTTCTTGCTAACAACTGTTCTTCGCAATTACCATTCAAGGCTGTCTAATGCTTGTGGAAAAAAAGCCGATACGGATCATTTCTGATCTCATCCCCTTGTTGATTCCAACCCTGTTTGGATGATTCCATTGATCTTCATGCAAGAATTTGACAATCGCCACCACTGGATATAGATTCCTCTTCAGCACTCTGGGACGGGCCCATCTATGATCTTCATGTGTGACACTGCCGATTGGCAACATTGAATGCCACTTCGTCTTCAGCACCTTGGTTCGTCTTCGTCTTCACCACCACCAATCTTCACCCTCCAAATCATGTGTTGCTTCGTCATCTGTGTTTTGAGCAGATTGTCGATCCTTCATGCATGACTTCTCTGGTCTCCATCTGGATACTGTTTCTACTTAGCAGTGCCATAGTGTCTTGAGAAGGGTGTTCAGGATGATGGCTTAATTTTGGCAAGACAGTGGTCATGATTGGCTTTTTGTTGACTGATACAAGTATATTTTGAAATTACCAGTTGTTTATGAAAAAAAAATTTTCCTTTACCTAATGAGTTGCTTAGTGAAGGTTTAGTGTTTTAGCACTTAATATTGTAATAAATACTGTATTCGAAACAGTTTTTGTGTTCACTGGCAGTCATAAAAATATGCTGCACATTTTGTTAAAAAACGAAAATACAACAGCTCGCTCAAACTTCCTCATTCATCGGCGATCTGCTGGTAAATGGCAGCTTCTGCAGACAGGAAAAAATTCATTACATTAGGACTGCCTACATATTTTCACCAAATCACGCCTCCCTAGCTTCTTTGACTTATGCATGAAAAATTATAGTCAGATGATTTTTGAACAAACCTTGTGATCTTCAATTTAATATCAAAAGTATGTTTTGATCATCTATTAGGCTTATTAAATTTTTTCTCCCACAGAAAAGCTATTGAAAATTTTTCAATAGCTTTTCAGAGATTTGGATAGCCTTTTAAAAAAAAAAAAGACAATAAATTTTGCATGTAAATCCAGAAATTAATAGAGGAAAAAGAAAATTGAAATGATAGAGGGATAATCATTTAGTAAGAACCACCATCAAGTCAATGATACCTTTTTCATCGGGACAGGAAGCTTATTCCACTGCATTCCCTTTGAAAGTAAATTGGCAACTTTTATTCCATCTTGTGTTTGCTTTTCGGAGTCACCATCCTTATTTTCCGATGCGAAGTAGGCAGCTAAATCACCAGCTTTGTATCCAGACATCTACAAAAATTGAACAACATGATTCAGTACTCACAAGAATCAAACACCGAAAAACATTCAGGGAAGTCAAGAAATTATTGCACCTTGACGTAAAATATTTAATGTCCCCCCCCCCTCCGCTCTGATATAACCACAGAGTAATAATACTATAGAGTGCGCGCGAGGGGTTACAATGTGAAGCAAAGATCCGGAGTCACGTGATTCCGGTCGAAAGGCTGGTCAGGGAATCTCGCTGGCAATGCTTTCCTTATGGCTGTTCGTATGACGATCTCCAAGTGCTGTCTTATTTTTCATTAGAATGGTCACCACGTGTGCAGCTTTCGGATGTTCTGAACGGTTTAGGAAAGGAGGAACATTATCCTTTCACAAAGGAATACTTTTTTGCTTATTCCCCTTCTTATAAATTAAAAATTGGAATATTAAATTGACGATGCAATGGATTTCTGACGTAATCTCAGTTTCTAACGACTCCATTTTGGATTTAATTCAATTAAAGTTCCAAGTTTTGGTAAAATTCAAATGGCATGAATCATTATTAAATGTTTTAATAGAATTTTTGGCAATAAATGATTGAAATTGTGAGTTTTATGAAGTTTTAACTGAAATATACGTCTCCGTAAGATTTGGCGAGATTTGGCGAGCTAGTGAGTTCATTCGAGTTTTGCTCAACTTGGAAGAAAATATGCTTTTCAGATGGAGAAATTTATGAAAAATATTCTATTTAAATAGAATGTGAGGAAAACTTCCCCCCCCCCCTCTAGACAATTGCAGTTTTGCATAAAAATGCATAACAACCTCTAAAAATAATAGTATTTTTACCCCTCTTCGTAACGGTTATGTTTGCATATGCTGATAAATACAGCAAAAGCCAACATGAACTAAGCCGATGAAAAAAAATCTCTCTCTATCTTCGCATTTATTATTAATTTAATTTTTATGGCGAAATATGTGTAGTGCACGCATCTCATACGGACAGAACTAAGTTGTTGAAATAAAGTGATATTTCAGCATGGATTTTTTCCATATTCATTAAACTTACTAACTTCATTTTGAGAATTATTCGATTCATTCGTAAAAAGTGATAAATGCTACGAAATTCATCAAACTTACTAAAAATATTGGTAATTATGCATATATTTACCAACTATTATGCATAATTTCTGAAGATAACGCGCACTACGGATTTATCAAATTTACAGTAACATAAACATTATATATTTGTTGTATACAATATTTTGTTTCCTGTGTGTGTATAGATATTTAGAAAGCTATTAAAAACTGTGCCAAAAAAATTTATTTCATGAAATTTATACTGTTTATATTCACTTCCTTCAAATATTATATATTCAATTAAAATTTAAAAACCCATGTGTTAAGAAATTATTAAGAATTATCACTTAATGGAAAATAAATAAATTCCGTTTTCCAATATTTGTTTATTTTATAGAATTTATTTTTTCAAATCTGATACTCCCTAAATATTTCACATAAAAATGAGTGAAATTCATTGAAAAAATGAAGGAAAGTTTTCATCAACTTGATCGAATTGAGTCAAATTTCGTTACAGCAACATCCTAGCTTCTGCGAAAACGCGCCAAATGTAATAGCGCAGAACCTGTTCTTTCCCCGACAATACTGCTCATCTTTTCTTCACGTTCGACAAGTTTTATGAATAGCGTGCGCGGTCTATTTATATCTTAAGTCTATGGATATAACTTAGATACTGTGTAGCTATACTACTGGCGTACAAGCAGATTTTACATTTCGTTCCAAAAGAGGAACTGGGGGGGGGGGGGAACAGCTCATACATGGGATAGTTTTTGTGGGGGGAAAACCTTGTCACAAGTTGTGATTTTGTTGGTTGTCAAATAAGGGGGAGGGGTCAGCATATAATCTCAATCTCTACTGTTTAGTTGGCGACTTCTTATCATGCTTTCGAGCGTTTCTCTCACCTAAAATGCTCCTCACACCTCTTGGTGTGGCCAGGAGGCAACTCTACTTTATAAACGCTGTTCTTTCAATGTGTTTGAGAACTATATCATGTGGTTCACCAGCTACTTGATTTCAGTGCATCTAAGTGTCTGATGTAGGCTGACGTGAAAATTTATTGCGAAGTTGAGTCTGGAAATTGCATGGCCCCCAAAGCTGAATGTGCCAAAATCTCGACGTACGTCACAGAAAATTAGTGCCACTGCAGAGCAATTTGGAAGAAATTTAAGAAAAAGTTAAAAAAAACTTACATGTATGGGGGGGGGGGGGGGGTTTACCGCAGAACATTTCCAGTCAGCTGGAACAGTGCTAAACATTCTGCTTTGTGGTGCATGACTCTACAAAAGAGACCTAGAGTCTCTCCATGATTAGTGTGGGGCTAGTTTCTTCCAGCTCAATATTCGTAAATTCCATGTCATCAGCTATACAAGAAAATTGTCATTGACTGAATTTGACTACACCATTGATGCAGTCTGAATCAGTTGTGTTTCTGTATCCAAAGTATTTTCTTTGACTCCAAGCTTGCATTCACCAGTATGATCTCACCAATAAATGCTTAAAACTGCTAGAATTTGTTGCGGGGAGCAGCAACAATTTCAAATCAATTGTGACACTTTTCAGGACTTATGTGCTCCCGAAACTGGAGTATTGCACTATTATATGGAGTCCCCAAAACAATCTAGAGTATTTAGACTCACTGATTCTAGAAAGAGTCCAGAACAGATTTCTATGTTACATGTTTTACAGGCAATTCCATGTCTACATTAATGACGCAAGTAAAACCTAACTGTGATGTTTTTTTTTTCATTTTTAATCTTTAGAATGCCGAAGGAGTTACCTTCACTTTCTGTATAAAATTGTAAATAATGTAATCAATGACTGCGATTTTCTTCAACTTATAAATTTTTGTGCCAATCAGAAACAGACCTGTTTGGCTGACTTTTCGCCTGCCTAACCCCTGAACAAATATTTAGCAATGCCCCCTATTTTTGAGATGTGCAATATATTTATAATCAGTTAAATTTGAAACTTGATATGTTCAATTGATCTATAAGAAAGTTACTTAAAAGTTACATGTGAGTATTGAATGGCATGTTGTTATACTTTTCCATATGTATTTCTCAATATCATATTTTTAATCATTGTCCCACTCATTTTTTTTGTATTTTGTTGCAATTCCCCTTCTGTATTTGTATTTCGCTTCTCTTGTGCATCTCTATAATTGGGCAATGCCTGCCCGTTGAGATGTGAATAAATAAAAGTCGGGCGTGATTGGCCGACTGCCTCGGGAGGAGTCAAATACGTCGAGTGCCACGCGTTTCGTGGCAGTGATGGCAACTCGTGGGAAATTTCCCATACTTGAGGGAAAAATCGGCCAAAATTTGCTCAAGTGGGAAATTTCTTAGCATTTGTGGGAAATTTCAAGAGTTCATTAAACTAAAGAATTTTTGCAAAAAATAAAGAAATTAATGATTTTCTATTGTAAAATACTTGATCACGTATTTTCCCCGCTAAATGGCAGCACATTTTTCCGAATGTGTGGGAAAAATTTAGTCAAAAGGGAAATTATTGAGGGAAATTTCGCTGAAAGAGGTCACCATCACTGTTTCGTGGATATTTCCTCCATTTTGTTGCGTTTACTTCCCCTTCAAACCGGAGCATGCAGACGCCAGAATAGATCATGCCAGGGTCACATACTATACCGCCACCCTGAGCGGATGCGCCACGCTAGGAGAACGCGTGACGTGATTGTGTAACACGTTTCAGCCAACGCGAAATGGGTTAATTCGGTTCTCATGTGGATCAAAAACCCTACACCTAGGAAAACCCTGCTTTACAGGCGTAATAACAAGGGTGGTGGTAAGGGGGGGGGGGGAGCATGTCTTTGCACAGAGAGGCGGATTCGAGGAATGAGTGGTCAAGAAAATCAGACTGGAATCGAGAGGGGCGGCAAAATTTGAGTAGCCCACAGGCGCGTTAAAACCCTAAATGCACCTCTGCCTGCGATCATTTTTATTTACAGAGAATTCTAGGCTCCCTTGGGAGTCAACAGGGACCGTTGTATTATTTACAACAGGCGGCGTATTTTGTCTTAAAGAAGAAACATTTACGAATGCAAATGAAATTGTACTTTGAATTCTTGATTGTATTCACTTACTTTATATGCGATGAATCTGGTCAGTAATAATATAACAGCATGGCCAAAAAATCAATCAATCAATCAATGGTTTTGTTTTAGCAGGGTTTTTGGCTACAGCAAGGCCCTCTCCCTGCAGCTGGTAGAGATTTTCTACATTAAAAGGGGGAAAAAAAATTAAACATTGTCGACTGCTCCCAGAAATTAAGAGCAAAGGAAAACAAAAATAAAGGGAAGGGAAGAGTGGGATATCTTCAGCTGCACAGGGCAACGATGCAGCACTTCTAAAGATAGAGGCCCTCTATTTTAGTCATGATAGAACATAAAAGAAAAAAGAAAAATCAATCAAAACGATGGGAAGCCCCAATATATTTTTGGACCAAACAAGAAATAATGTTAGGAGGAAGAGAAATCAGATCTGACCACTCTAAAATGTATTTTTTTGAAAAAGGATCAATGAGGATAAAATTTCGAATATTTTGATAGAAAGGACATTGGAAAAGGAAGTGATAAGCAGATTCTTCCATTGGACAATAGAAACAGTAGGGGTCTCTATGTCTTTTAATAGTGTGTAAGTACTTGTTGAGCGGAGCTCGCTCACAAATGAGTTTGTAAAGAAGGTTTTCAATTTTTCGAGATGACATCTTTCTGGAGATTTTGTCCACAAAATTGAGGAAAATAGAAAATTGAGATGGACAAGCCACTTGAAGTTGATTCCGCCAAGTTGATGTGAGAATGTCTCGGGTTCTGACTTTGTAATCTTCAATGAAGAAACCTGCTGGAGTTGTCAGTGGAACAGAAGTGGTGGCTAAATTATGGACTGCTTTATCAATAGTTTCATTCAGAGAGATGTTGACATGGCCTGGAACCCATACCAGAGTTAACGAGTTTATCTGAGGGCAAATATGAGCAATAAAGTTATAGAGCAACAAGATGACAGAATGTGAGTGGATGCCAATATTATTCAGGGCCAGAAGAACTGCTTTTGAGTCTGAAAAAATTGTGATGTTAGGATTGTCTTGGATGTTGAGACAGTTGAGGCCATATGCAATTGCAAGAGCCTCAGCGGAGAAAACAGATGCATTTGGATGTGCAGTACAGGTTTTCGTGATCTTAGCCTGGGGGAAAAAAGCACCAAGAGTTGTATATTTGGCTTTTGAGGCATCAGTAGCAATAATGATGTTGTTGTTTACTGATTCAAAATATTCATTGAAAAGAATTGAAGAGAGGTTGCTTTTAGGCGTTTTTTGGAATTCCCAAACATCAGTTTGAATGAAGACATTGTTGACAGACCATGGAGGAACCTTGTACATGAATGGGATAAATGAGTGCAGATTTAAGAAAATAGATGAGTTGGCGCATCTATTTTTCCAAAGAGGAGTATTTCCAAAAGCAGAAGAACGATTTATCGTAGGAAGAATACATTTTTGAGATGGTGAGCTAACTGCAGTGATGAGAGCCATATAAGTTCTGTTTAGAATAATGTTCTCCAATGATGGAATTTGAAGGAGGGATCTCATCTTAATGACCGAGGTGCTTCTGGGAAGACCAAGAATAGAGCGAATGGTTGAATGGTATATGGGATCCAGAGAAGATAGAAGGGATTTCGAGCAGTTTGCCCAAGCAATTGCACCGTATCCCAAGATATTTGAAATAATGGATAAGAAAATCGGTTTTAACATTATGTAGGGAATGGCTCTAGCTGACCGTGCAACAGAGTGGCAGATGTTATTTGAGAAAGCTCCTGTAGATTTTAGATGAAGTATTTGTTTCTTCCAGTTCAAGGTTTTGTCGAAATAGATTCCCAGGATTTTGATGAAAGGGTGGTAAGGAATCTGAGAGTTATGAATTTTAAACGAAGGATGGTGATTAGTTTTTTTGCGAGAGAAAATGCAGAATTGAGATTTGCTAGGTGAAAGTTGAAGACCATTAGTTTGTGCCCAAGAATTAAGAATGCTAATAGATTTCTGAAGAAAAACCTCTGCTTGGTATCCTTCTGGAGAGCTGGCGTATAAAATCAAGTCATCTGCATATACAAAAAGTTTCACATAATTTGGAATTAACGGGATCAGGTCTAGTGTAAAAACCGAAAACAGGAAAGGCGAAAGGCTAGAACCCTGTAGCAGACCTTTACTAATATGAAACCTGGGCGACGTATGGCCCCTCCAATGAATGTGATGATTTCTATTAGACAGATATGAATGGAGCCACTTGCAAAATACAGTACCAAAACCAATATTGTAAAGTTTACGAATCAGAATATCATGAGGAACATTATCATATGCGCTCTGTATATCCAAACCAATCAGATAGCCCTGGTGGCCTTTCGAGAAACTTGTATAAATACAGGCAACTATATCTCTAAGACAGCTTTCAGTACTTGTTTTAGGACGAAATCCATAGATATTATGAGGAAATAAGTTGTGCTGAAGAGAGATCCATTGAAGACGAGAGAGAATGATACGTTCGAACAGTTTTGTAAAGGTATTGATCATAGTGATGGGTCTATATGAATTAATGTCAGTAGAAGGCTTTCCTTTTTTTAGGATGAAGATGACTTTTCCTTCTTTAAAAGATTCGGGAACAGAAGATGTAATCCAAAGAGAGTTGAGATTTTGGAGGAGGAATTGAAGGATATCTGGAGGAAGTTGTCGAATGGCTTTGTTGGGGATATCGTCTGGACCTGGAGCAGAGTCTTTACCTCTTTTGATTGCTGATTGCAGTTCCTTGAAGGTAAACTTCTTTTCCAACTGGCTGTTAAATTCTCCAGAGCAGCTGGAGACTTGAGAACTTGTAGATTGAAGTTGTAAGCATTGGAATCTGGACAGGAATGCTTTTGTTTGCTCCTGAGGATCAATGAGCGTTCCACCTTGAAAAAGAATGACTGCATGTGCCGAGTCATAGGTATGGGAACCAATATACTTGAATTTTCTCAAAATCTTGTAGATATGTACTGGATTGTTGTTTTGTCTGAGTTGGGAGTCAAAAAACATAAATTTGAAACAACGAAATTTGTGCCGAAAAATAGCATGAGCTCTTTTGTATTCAATCCAATTCCTGACAGTAGGTGACTGCCTATATCTCTTAAATGACTTCTTTTTTTTAACAAGGAGTTGTCTGCACTCTGAGTTTAACGGCATCCGCTGATTTTTTGTTGCGTCACAGATTACTCTAGCATTGTGAAATTGATCCTTGATAAAATTATATAAGTGATTAAAGGAGTTAAACACAGGAAATCTAGTGTTTGCTATGCCTGTGCTGAATTTGTTCCAATTGATGAAGTAGTGAGACTGTTGATGCGGGCAATTAATCCCACCCAGAAAAATCTTAATGGGGATGTGGTCACTACCATAAAGGTCTGACCCAGTAGACCAGGTTATATTGCTAAACAGATTAGGGCTACAGAGACACAGGTCAATAAAAGAATTTCTCTCAGCAGAAAAGTAAGTGGGGCTGGATGGAATAATGAGGGCAATATTATTCTGATTGAGCCAGTCATAAATTTTATTGCCAGAGGAGGAAGTTTCTCGAGACATCCAGGCTGGATGGTGAGCATTAAGGTCACCTGCCAGAATAAAGGAACCTCCCATTTTTCCTTTTATGATATTGAGGTAAGAAGTAGAGAAGGAAGATGAAGGAGGTCTGTAACAGTTTGCGATATATATAATTTTGTCATTAAAATAGACTGAGATGATGAGAGCTTCAAATTCATCGTTGCAATATTGGAATTCCAGTTTTGAAGGAATGTGTTTCTTGATAGCAGTGAGAAGACCTCTTTTATTTGAAGAGTTATCTTGACGATAAATATGGCAACCAGGCAGGAAAAAATTTTTCATTGGATGCAAATGGGATTCTTGAATGAGAATGATGTCAGACTGTTCAAGCAAAAATTGTTTCACAGAAGAGACTTTGTTTTTTATACCCCTGGCATTCCATTGTGTGATAGAAAGACCAGATGGGCTATTAAGTCTATTGATTGAAGTGTTGAATGAGAAAAAAAAAAAAAATTGTGAAAGGACTGAAACAATAAAGCCAGGAGAGAACTTATCCCCTAAGATACACTAAAATGACTTTTTTTTTTTTTTCACTTTTTCTTTCCCGGACGTGAAGAACGGGAAGAGGACCTTTGATTTTGTGATGGGATGAGGTCAACTTGCTCAATTTCACTCGAATCAGTGATCTTTCTTTTGCCGCCAGGTTCTTGAGTAATTTTTGCTGGTGGTGAAGAAAAGAGTTGTAACAATGCTTTTATTTCATTTATCAATGCTTCCCTAAAAGCACAAAGTTCACTTTGAAGAGTGGAAGTAATCTGAGTATTTTCAGGAGGAGTACTTTTAGATGTAATCGTGGCATATGATTCTGTGTTAATAGATCGTCGTGCCACAGCGATAGAGACGTGACGCTCTGCTTTGATCTGTAAAACTTTACATTCTGTATTGTATTGGGCACACGATTTATCAAGTGCTGAATGAGAGCCTTTGCAATTGATACAGCTGAGTGTACTAGCTGTACACACTGATACATGGTGCTGCTCCCCACATTTGTCACAAAATTGGGCCCTTGCTGGGCAATATTTTGCAATATGTGTGAATTTGAAGCATAGTTTACATTGTCGCGGTCTATCAATGAATAGAGAAATCTTCTGGCGAAGGAACCACAGCTTTATGTCCTCAGGTAAATGTGTTCCCAGCTTTGTTACTAATACAGTGGAGGTTGGAACTCCTTGCTTGATAAAACGCCGGAGCTCAAGAGGGATTATATTATTCCCTTGGATTTCTTCTGCTAATTCATTAACAGGGATGTCTGATTCTATGTTTCTGATTAGGAATCTCGTGGAACAGTTTTCCAGTAGGAATTTAGTAGACACTTTAGTTCCAAAAAGTTGGTTAATCATGAGTGCCTCCAGTGTTGACTTTGCTGTTGCTATTGTTAGAATGAGGCACTTTCCAGAGCGAGTAAATTTCACCTCTGAGATATCTTTGCTTTTCCTGATGTAGGTGTTTAGCTCCTTCTGCAGGGCACGAGGCTTCGAGGCTGGGATAATTTGCGGGGAAATAACCATCACTTGGAATGATGAGCAGCCCAGAGCGGCCGCCTGAATGGCTTTTTGACCATCTGACATGGTAGAAATGAATACATTATGTTCGTCAGATTTTTTCTCAGAACCGCTTACTTCCATCTTCTCGTGAGACAGAGACTGTGTAATGTTATCCGATGAAGTCGATGCAATTATCTTCATATTGCCAATGTCAGAAAGACTTGACATGTCCGAGGTTAGGCTTAAGCACGCCACCCCTGGGGCGGGCTATTTAATTCTCGCCACTGCAAAAAGGGGGAAAAAAAAAGGAAAATACCACAGACAAAAATATTCCGGACCAAAAAATAAAAACCTGACGAACTTGTCAGCGAGAGAGATGCAAAAGGACAAAAAAAAATTGAAAATATCGGATACAAGAACAATAACACAACCAACCGACGCGATTCCACAAACCGAAAAATCATGGCCAAAAAACATGCAAAAAACAACAATGCTTGTATATAATTTTCAGATGAGACAAAAAAATTTAATGTGGTAAGATTCCCACTTTGAAGTTGATACATTTGAAAAGATATAAATTGAAAAAAAAATCAATAAATAAATTAAAAAGTGAAATAATGCTTGATAAGTTCCTTTCCTTATTTAGAATTTCTAATTATTTAGATCATCAAATGGGCATTTTTGGTAAAGATATAAGAGTTTTACTGCCATCTCTTAATCAAAGTTAAAACTTTCTTCTAGACAGTTTCAGTTTTTAATACATTGATCTACCAGTAGGTGACGCTAGTAAGCCTATCATTGTAATTTGTTTATATTGAATGTGCCGAGAGCGGAAAATTTAAAAATTTTAATGGTATATTAATGGTGTTGTGTGCATGGAACATTTTACCTACCTTTCGCTTGTGTTTTGTTGCAATTGAAGATTTTAATTAAATTTCAATTAGAAGGATGTGAGAAAATTTGAAAACTTATCCAATCAGGCCCGTACTTGTCTGGGGCAACGGGGACAATGCCGAGCCGAATGCCCCCTCCCCCAACAAAAAAAAGTTTACACTTATTTTGTATATTTCTTAGAAATTTTGACAGTTTCTTGTTTGGAATAATCATTTTCTCACATTTCCCGAGGGGAGGGGGGGTCCCTTCCCTCTCGCTACGGAGTTGATATGACCCATATTTTCCCCTGTATACATCCCTGTATTTTCTATTAATTAATTTTGGCCGTCCAAATTTTTAATCAGAATTTCCCGTTTTTACACGTTTTTTTTGAACGAAACCCATTAGAACTCGTGGTTTTTACTAAAATCATGGATAATGACAATTTTCATAACGTATGAATTATATTAATATAATTCATATCTCACATCTATCGTATACTCCAATATTTTTCATGAAAAACGTTTCAACTGACTGCGCTGGCAGCAGCCTTTTATTCCCCTCCACTATCTATTTCAGCACTCCCTATGTCCTGTATTTTCTCATATTTTCTAACTGAATTTCCGCAATATTTTTAAATGATATGTGGGGATTCAAAGCTGGGGGGGGGGGGCTGCGAAGGGGGCAAGTGTTAGGAGGGAACGAAAATACCGTAATAAAACCATCGAATTATATAGTTTGGGGGGGGGGGCAAAATCAAGTTTGCCTCCTCCCCTTACAAAATCCCAGTTACGACGCTGCGGTGAGCCTTGCATACTTGTCACATTATTTAACTAATAGCGGCTGACACGAAGGTGAACAAGGCGTCAGCCCTGGATGTCACATTTTTGAAAGGCCTCGTAGATGTTGGAAATGACTATCACAACAGGAAAAAAAACCACAATTTTTGTCAATTGCATTTTTAGAAAGGCCCTTATAAATCACAATTGCCCGGATTCTTTCAAATTTTAGGGCAATCATTGCGTATTTTGCAGAGCTAATATTTGATCAACCAGTAACTCAACGAAAATACACTGGTGTAAGAAATTAAGAGAATTTGCAGACTTGGTCGATTATCTCTAGAACTACTGTACGGATTTTAATGAAATTTGATATGTACATACATTGATACAATACAAAACAAATAACCATTCAATAACTGTAATACACACGCATGATCGTGCGCAACACTCGTTGGAGTCGGAAGGTATGAAACAGCGGTTGCAGAATAAACAAAAAAATTGGGTTAATAGATGGGTTAATAGGGGGTATGGTCCCCTCTTACAGATATACAGGTCTCGCAGCGTGATTTCGTACTTGAAATAAGGCAGTTTACCATTTACTGTGGCAATTGGTCCCACTCGTTCAGCAACGCTGTTTTCATTCCCTGGATGGTTCCCGGACGGGGGTTGCGAGTTGCAATTGCCCTCCCAAGAGCGTCCCAAACATGCTCTATAGGGTTAAGGTCTGGAGATCTGGCTGGCCAATCCATCCGGCGAATATCCTCACTCTCTAGAAAATCGTCGAGCAGAAGAGCTCTATGTGGCCTCGCGTTATCATCCATCAAAACGAACTCAAGGCCAACTGCACCACTGAAAAAGCGAACATAGGGCTCCAAGACCTCATCCCTATACCTCACACCAGTCACAGTGCCTCTTTCAAAGACATGGAGAGGTGTGCGGCCATCCAAAATGATGCCTGTCCAGACCACTAAACCTCCTCCGCCATAATGGTCGATTTCGCGGACATTGGAGGGTAGGTAGTGGGTCCCTGGTTCTCTCCATATGAACGTACGGCGAGAATCGGTGCTTAGGCTGAACCGGGGCTCATCAGTGAAGAGAACGGTCGCCCATTGATCCATACTCCAATCTCTATGCTCTCTGCACCATGATAAACGTATTCTCCTGTCCGTAGAAGTGAGCGGGACGCAAACAGCAGGTCTTCTTGCAAACAACCCTCTCTCATGAAATCTTTTGGAAACAGTCACCCTTGATACATTGGTTCCTGTGGCTGCATACAAGTCACGAGAGAGCTGAGAAGCTGTAGCACTCCTGTTACGCCTCGCTATAATCGACAAATGGCGATCTTCTCTGGCCGTCGTGGCTCTTGGACGACCTTGCCCAGGCTTTCTCTCGATGTATCCGGTATCCTGGAACTGTTTCCATAAGTTACACACGACGCTGGGCGTTAAATTGAACTCTCTACAAATCTGGACTTGAGATTGGCCTGCTTCTAGCCTCCCCACAATTCGCCACCTCATTCCATCATCTAAACGTTGGTGGTTACTCATTTTTACTGTTACAATTTGAAATTAACCGATTGCTGCAAAATAACACCAAGAAATTCGCCGAGGTGTGCTAGCGAACGAAATGCGTCTTAACTTACGTGCGCTTATAAAGCCTGTTTCTCTACTGGCTCCGCCTACACACACGTGTACGCTTACGTATTTGACGTACAAGATTTGCATTTTTGTCTAGAAGCAGTGGTTTTACATTCAGTTCAGTTCTTTTCATGAAATTCGATAAAATATGCAAATTCTCTTAATTTATTTCACCAGTGTAGCTTGTATTCATATAAGGACAACCATTAATTTGTATTTTCTGTGTTGTTCCCGACGTGATATTACGGAAAACCAGTCCTCTCACTGAAATATTTACTTCTGATGCCTGTGCACTTGAACGTGCACTTTGCATCCAAATGTAGTGTTCTAAAGCCAAATGTATTAGGGAACTCGTGGATTGATGACACGAGACAACTATTGCTTCTACTTAATCGCACATGCTCCTCGTAGACATTCCTCTTGAATTAATGAATTGGTACATGCCGGAATGTGTGTTCTGTGCGTATGTGCAGCCCAAACGTATTTATGTTGTCAGAATTGTGCTTCTTTCGTGTTCTTGCTGGTGTTGCCATCTTCTTCCATATGTTGAAGCAAAGATGATAAATGCTTGAATTTTCATGTTATGCCAGTATCGTGTTGTTGGTCTCATTGCGGAAAGTCTTTTTTTAAATGGGAGAACGGCTCGCATTTGCGCCTCAAAGTTGGAAAACCGCAGGAAACCGACTTCAGTCGACAAACCAGTGTGCGTCAACGGGTTTCGAACCTGGATCCTCACGATGAGAGCCCAGCAGGACACTCACACGACCGCACAGCGGCGATGACGCGAAATCATCAGATACTGTATGTGCACAAAAAATCGTGAAAAAAATGAGAAATTGGAATCGTATACATACGACAAGACATAGCTAATTTTTATTAAAATAATCTACCACAGCGCCTAAAACTGCCAAAATAAGCCAAGGACGTTGAACATGACTGATGACTTATTCTAAGTCGCAAGAAACCCAGAGCAAATATACATTGGATAAGAATGTATTTCATACTTCTGACGATACTAGGTTATTCTGAAGTACCAGGTTAGATAATTTGTTACGTAACTAACTAGATGTCCGAAAAACTTGGTTTAATTTTCATTGTTTTTGGTCTTTATAATTTCAACTAAAATGACTTTCCAACCATTGGGATGAATATTTTTATTAGGCCTATCGTTATGTTTATATTTTTTATCGTTTGAATGATACACGGCAGAAGTCACCGAACCCCCCCTTATATTACAGGGCCTATAAAATGCCATATCTCTTTTAATAAATCTTTCGATTTTCAGCAGGTGCAAAGTAAGGGGTATAGGGTAAAACTTTTCCATTGAGAAATCATCCTTACAAACTATCTGGGTTTGTCAATGATAAATAAGAGGCCTTTTAAGAAACGAGTTGTCTCGTCAATTTCGCTTAAAGGGTTAAATATGAACATTTTTGGTTATAAAAATACGAAAAAAATTACCTGTATTCACAGTTTCAGGGAAGATATCGAATTCAACTTAGCTTTTCCTCGAAAAAAATGAGATATTTTCATGAAAAGTCGGGTCAACCATGCTGCTTGTTTTGAACATCATCAACTCAAAAAAAGTTTCGGTAGAAATTTCCAGTACTTTCACTTTCTTCAGTACAGCAATGAGCGACCCTACTTAAGGTAGGTCCTGCGTAGGCTCTCACTGATCGATATCGTCTTTTGAATGTAAAAAGAAAATTCATAAAAAAAAAGTATTTATTCTGGTAGTATTATGACACTGCAAAATATAATTTCAAGCTAAAGGAAATACATAAGACTGTAAATGGATTTTGAACTTGTCCATTGTCCGAAGATACTCAGGGATGAGGAAAAAAAAAAAGTTTACAGATCGATCGATCGATCCGTAAACTTCTTCTGCAGCTACTTGTACAGTAGCAACGGCAAGGCAGTACAAACACATCCGTTATACACTTCCTTGAAAGAAATACACAGAAGCGGATTTAGAACGGATACGGATTGATTGATGAGGGAAGCTATATCAAAGATGGATCTGCTTCCGTTCTGTACAGAAACCTGTTACAAGGAATGACGTATGTTGCTGTACCAATTTTTTTTTCTTACCCTTTTCTATTATTAAATTTATAAACTTTAACTTTTTCTTTATCTTCGATATCTTTAGTGGTAAAGTTACGCCTTACATGAGAATGACCAAATGTTCTATAGTTAGAAAAATCTATGGCAATAAAAGTTATATTAATCCTCTCCATAGTTCACGCTCATAAAAGCGTATTTTTTTTTACAAAAACGGATGTAAATTGATGCTGTTAATATACTTTTAATTGACACAGTACACCAGTAAAACAATTGAATTAATTAGAGTGGATTTTTTAATTACCTGAAATATAGTTAATAAATAGCTATAATAGTTAATTAAAGTATTCAGTTTTTGCCGTGATTTCAATATTATCTTTCGATAGAAAAAAAATCTTTTGCTTACCAAAGTTGAATAGAAATAAATTTCGGCTGAATAGGGGCCCCTACCCAAGGGATGGGGCTGACAGAGCTCCGGCACAGCGGCCTGAGACGATTATTATCATTTTTTTTTGTTTTTTCACAAGAAATTCACTATTTAGAGGCCCGTGAAGAATCTGACCGGAGGAACCCTGTTGCAAAAAGTAGGGATCACGACTGGTATACTGGGGGGGGGGGGGGTTTGCAATAAAAAATGAAAAATGAACCCCACCTTCGGAGAAAATCCTGTGTATGCGTATGGTTAGGAAGCTAAAAAAGGGAAATTTAATTCTATTTTCCCCAAGAAATTCAAGCATATTTTTTTATAAGTGCTCAAACCAGTCAATATTCATATAATTTTTTCAATCCTTTCCATTGCCAAAAATTTTTTTAAAGTGAAAAAAAAAAAAAATCCCGAAAATGTGCCGCAAACCCCCAAAAAATGTTATAACAGTGAAAAAAAAACCAGAAAATTGCAAAAGATAAAAAAAAAAAAAATGCAAACACCATCAACATCCTGGCTCTGATAATAAGTAAAATTTTGAAAAAAAGTAATAAAGTAAATAATAAAAAAATAAATAAAAAATGTCAGAAAAAGATGGATCTACTTCAGTTCTGTGCAAATTAATCCTATCACAAGGAATGACGCGTACCCCATTCTTTGCCGCCCCCTCCTTCATCGTTTATTAGATTTTTTTTTGTTACTAAATTTAAGCAGGCAACAAAATTTATAACATGATTTCGGCATCCAAAAAGAATAGCAATGATTTACAACAAGAATAATAAATAGGACTTATCGGATCAACTGCTAAACATTTCAACGAAAGCCGTCACCACTTGGGAGACAAAGCCAATTAATATCATCCCGAGTTCTACCCTAAATACAATTAATGTATAATGCACAAATATGTATATATAAAATAACCCCGGGAGCAAATCACGACGATTTCCTAACATTTCCAACAGCCTAAGGAAATCCAACAGAAATCCGAACGTCGCAGCTGCCGATATACGGGAACCGAAATCTGTCAGATCCACGCTTTATAATTACGATATATACCGAGAGTCATTCCTTAGTAATAGATTCCGCCGAAGTCCGAGCTAATTAAACGCCACGGATTGGATTTACGAAACGCTCTTCCTCCAAAGTTTCTCTGGTAAGGATAAATTTCTACTGATGTTACGAATCGGTTGTCGTTGCAGCAGCAGCACTTGGAAATAATTGTGTCGGGAGAATAGCAATGTAAGTGTATATGCATGTGTGAGTGTGTCCGATGTCCTTTTGCGACATCTCTCCCAAACTCGGAGGATAACACCGGATACCCCGCTTTAGCCGCAAGCGTCCAGTAGAATGCGTCTAGCACAGAGGAATTCATTACGGATGGTCTCGCTTGTCCTAACTTTGTTAGATCCGAGGCGCTTCGGAAACGATTAGCGTATACAGTATCCTAAATTCCAAGTTATTCCTCCTCCCACGTCACCAGCTGTAAAATATTTCGACATCTCCGGGTTGCAGCGTTTATTTTATGCATTGATATCTTGGAATTAAAGAATGCGAGGGCTGTAGTCTCGGGTGTAATTGAGTATACAGTGTGAAACCTCGCTACAACGACACTCGATATAACGATAAACCCCCCCCCACAACGGCATTATTTTTCAAATATTGTTTGGAATTATCTAAGTTAAACTCCTCTCGCGATATAAAGATAACCTTTATTACTGTAAATTCCTCTATAACTATACAGGGTAATTCTAAATTCATGGGACGAACTTTAAGAAGTGATAAAACACACCTAAACAAGTATTTTTGGTCATAGAATGTGTAGTCATATCGTAATTGCAAAGGTGGTAGAGGGTTTTTTAATGAGTGCACAACAGCACTTCAAAAGAAAAATATTTTTCCACGTCCAAATACACGTCGGAAAATACGATATTTGTTTTGATGAAATGCTGTTGTGCACTCCCCTAAAAACCACCCTTTACCGTGTTTGCTATTGAAATTCGACTACAAGGTGTCTAAGCTTCAACTGATTTGATTCTGGAACTTTCATCTCAATTTTGAAAATGTATTTTTCATGAATTCGGGAATTATTTCTTTCATCAATTCTGGGATTTTTTCTTTCGTTAATTCAGAATTTCCATCAATTCTCGAATGATTTCTCTCATTAATTCTGAATTTTCACAGTTTTTTTGAGATTTATGTCTGATTAATTCTGAATCTTCATCAACTCTGAGATTTTTTTCTCTCATTCATTTTGAATCTTCATTAATGCTGGATTTTTTTTCTTTCAGTTTAGGAATTTTCATCAATTCTGAGATTTTTTCTCTTCTTAGTTTTAAATTTTCATTGGTGCTCGGATAATATCATTCAATTATTTAAATTTTTTTAAATTTATCACTTGTAAATTCGCATTAGTTCTCAGATTATTAGTCCCTGATTTTCATTAGTTTTAGTTTTATAGATTATATAATTAATTCAAAATTTCCTTGAGTTCTGAAGTTTCATTGCTTCGGTATTTCGATAATTTTTGTGTTAATTTACATTGAATTCTGTCTGTATACAACCTCTGACAATAAAGTTCGGTGAATGAAGTCAGAACGGCCGATCTGGCAACACTGGCGAAGCAAAACGCTGCACATGCGTAGCGGCAGGTGTTGACCATCTGCCGCCACCGTTGTTCAGTTGAGTGTCGTTTGTGTTTCGTGAAAGACTTGTTTTACAAAGTGCTTGTCAGAAAAATCCACAAGGAATTTCTACCTGAGGGAACGACGATGAATGCTGCAAGGTACATTGAAATTTTGACCCGTTTCATGAAACGTCTACGCAGGGTACGACCTCAGTACGCACAACAAGGTTCATGGTTTCTTGTTCACGACAATGCTCGCCCTCACACAGCCAATATCGTTAAACAGTTCCTGGCAAAATAGGGGGTGGTGCAAATTGAACATCCACCATACTCGCCAGATCTCAATCCTCCAGACTTCTTCGTATTCCCACGACTCAAACTCGCTTTGAAAGGAAAGAGATTTGACGATATTCCTGACATCCATCCAACGAAACGTGACGATGCTTTTGAACTCCATCCCAAAAGAAGACTTCTTGCAGTTTCCAGGACATGCATACGAGATCTCAGAGGTGCATAGTAATGGGAGGTGACTATCTCGAAGGACAGTAAGGTAACTTTCGTTAACATTTCATCTACGTTAACGTTACAGGACTATTCACCGAACTTTATTGTCAGAGGTTGTATATATTTTTTCGATTAAGTACTTTTTTGCGTTCCTGTATATTCTGTGATAATACGTGACTAAAGCTTCAGATGCCCTAATTCCCATCTCCCCAAAAAATATATAAAATCGTCCTTGCCCCCGATTTTATGTATTTTATGGGGGGGGGGGAATCGGGGCATCAAGAGTCATGTTATCACAGAATATACAGGAATGATGAAAAACATACACAAAATTAAATGTAAATTAACACAAAAATTATTGAAAATATTGAAGCGATAAAAACTTAGAACTCAAGGAAATTTTGAATTAATTATATAATCTATAAAATTAAAACTAATGAAAATTAGCGACTGAGAACTAATAGACATTTACAAGTGATGAATTAAAAAAATTTAAATAATTCAAAGTTATGATCCGAGCACCAATGAAAATTCAAAACTAATTAGAGACACAAATTTCAATTTAAAAATTTTTTACGTCGTTTTTGTTATTATTGAAAGAGGCAACTTTTCCGCCGCTATAGCGATTTTAAAATGAAAGCTTCGTTTTTTTCGACCCGTTCTTGAAGGAGCCCGAAATTATTTTCCCATCTGGCCCAGCGTCCGATAAGGAGAGCTCTGGAATCACAACTCCTTGCCATTAATGGTTTACAGAAACTTTGCCCCCGACATTTCGCCCCGGACATTCCATCAGCCCTGACCATATGAGTGATCAAGTGAGCGACCATATGAGTGATCGAGTGAGTGGCCGTATGAGTGATCATAGGAGTGACCAAATGAGTTGGAAATTTCGCTTATCCTGACCGTATGAGTGACCAAATGAGTTTGAAATTTCACCTGTCCTGATCGTACGCGTGACCAAGTAAGTGACTGTATGAGTTACCAAATGAGTGACCGTATGAGTGATCAAGTTAGTGACCATAGGAGTGACCAAATCAGTTGGAAATTTCACTTATCCTGACCACGTGAGTGACCATATGAGTGACCAAATGAGTTGGGAGTTTCGCTTATCCTGAGCATGAGTGACTGTCAAGTGACCAAGCGTATAACCGTATGAGTGAGCAAGTGAGTTGGACATTACATTCAGCTCCAGGATTCAGCTCCAGGATATTTCACACCCGACATTTCGCCCCTTGCCTTAATATCATGTGAGTTATGTTACTCACTTGTGCCATTCACATTATTATTCACTCACCATACAGTCACTTACACTCACATACTCATACGGTCACTCACTTGGTTATTGTATGATCATTCACTTAGTCATTCATCCTGTCATTGACTTGGTCATTCATACGCTCACTCAATCGGTCAATCATATGGTCATTTACTCACTCATACAGCCAATCCCACACTCACATGGTCGCTCATCTAATAGCTTGGCCACTCACTCATACGGTCATTCATGCGGTCAGGGATAGGCGAAATGTTAGGTGCGAAATTTCTAGGGACGAAACGTACCGAGGAGAAATTTCCGGTTCCCCTTATTAATGAAATAACTTCATCTTGAGAATGTCTTGCTACAAAAAATGTCTTGTTTTAAAATCGTTGAATTGATTATTGATTATTACTGTTTATTTTTATACACTTGGATGTTGCCATGAATCTTGTCACAAATTACTCTTTATGACAGAAGGGAAGATCATCCTTTTGGGTGAAATGGTGTTTGTTTTTGTAATTGTCATTTTGTCTTGTTTGGTTTTGTGTTGTTGTGTCTTGTCTTGTCTAAATGAATGAATAAATAAATACGCCCCCCCCCCCAATATATTTCATAGCACACCATTAGAGAATGACTGCTCTAATTGGATGCATGAAATACTCTCTACTCAATTTTAAACATATATATATGTACTTTCAAGAGTATTTTTTTCTTCCCCTCCGTTGAAAATTTTTCGAACTTCAGAGAATGGCGGAATTTAATCTTATTTATTCCATAATGGAAAGAAAAACCTGGTTTTTATTGGTAACTGAAACAATTAAATTTTGGGGAAAGGGAGGGGGGCGAAAAACTAATTAGAAATTCTTTTGTTATCTCGTCTGAATAGCGAGAGCGACTACCCGAAACAGATGACCGCTGCGAAAGAAACAGGCAAAATTACTTATAAAGGTTTCGGTAGGAATTTTCTTTTTTCTTTTTAAATTTGATTATACAAGTGGTTTTTTGTTCAAAAAATTCAAGTTTCTTCTTTTATTCCGTAATTCAAAAAATAACTTGAAGAAAAAAATT
Organism: Pholcus phalangioides; assembly: GCF_987345545.1. Classification (NCBI taxonomy): domain Eukaryota; kingdom Metazoa; phylum Arthropoda; class Arachnida; order Araneae; family Pholcidae; genus Pholcus; species Pholcus phalangioides. The sequence continues at coordinate 27,298,980 of NW_028301602.1, forward strand.
TCTTACAAATTGGTTTAACAAGATTTTTACGTTTTTTTTTTCTTTTTTCAATGTGAGGAAACAGAAAATTTCACGTTTCAGCCATTATAGTTAATTCCATGCGATTTTATTCTGCAATGGCTTAATTCGATTTATTCAAGTGTACGAACCGTTATTTTTTCCCCCAAGTAACTATTGGCTTTAAATATAGAAAAAATTTCTCCAATTTTTATTCATCGAAAGTAGGCGTTTGAAACATGTTTTAAATACACATTTTACATCTTCAGTTTTGTGAAATTGTAAAAAAAGGTTATATGTTATTCTGAAATTCAATTTATTTTAAATTAAAAAAAAAATTCATATATTTAACCCTTTATATCCGACATTATGAGAAGTAGAATAAGAAGAAAATTATAATAAACTAAAATAAAATTATAAATGTAATGATAGTAATAAATACTTACCATGTGAATTACAGTCAAACCTCGTTAATGAGTCACTCTTGGGAGAGCAAAAATATGACTTAGTAAGCGGAGTGACTCGTTAAACGGAGTAAGCCATAGCTTGCCAATTCCTGCCTGAGAACAATTGGGACTTGTCCAAAAAAGTGATCCGGTAAGCGGAGTGACGTGTTAACCGGGTGACGCACTAACGAGGTTTCACTGTATTTGGTAGGTCATTTTAGTTCTAATTAGAGACAAAAAAAACAATGTTTTTTAGAATATTAATTAGCTCAGAATAAATTATCTAACTTGGTACTTCAAAGCATGCTATCAGGATATAAAGGGTTAAAATATCTCAGAATAAAATGGGGAATGGAAAAATACAAGGTAATATAAAAATGAATGCTACAAAAAGAAGATATGCCTGTGACTGCTATGATTAGTTTATTTCACACATATCAACGTAATATGAAAGGCTGAATTCGAGTTGCATTGGGCAACTATGAAAAGTGTTCATCTAGAAATGTTCACAATCGAAAAAAAACCCCATCTAAATGTTCATTAAAAGCGTTGTTATTCGAAATGAAAGCATAGAATATGTATAACAACTTCAATTTCAAAACTTCATAATGATTTTTTTCATTTTTCACTTATTGTATTTTGAATATCAGCGCTCCCGATTAATAGTAAATTTTATAAATTTCATATTCAAAGATTTTCATTGAAATGATAAAAATGAATTTTTTTTCTTATAATTTGACATGACATAATAGAGTTGTTTCATCGGCTTTTATCAAAGCAAACAAAATTAGAAACTAGTTTTCTTGAATATAAATTTAGGTTTTTATGTATAAAAAGTGATACGGAAATATATATCTCGAACATCACTGCTTACTATTTCCCTGTTAATGCTAACTATTACCTTAACGACTTTCTACTTATTCTTGATTTATACTGGAACAGAAAAAAATATCGTCAGAATGTAATTTATATTCACACTGTTCATAACATTACTTTTACTCTGGTGAAGTCGATTATTTTCTACGCGGAAACGAAGATAAAGGTGAGAAAAGAAAATTATATTAAATCACTATAGTGTTATGTTTTTTTTATTTTTTTGGTGTTAAAATTAATGTCCGTAAAAACATTAATCTCACCAAGCGTCGTCGAGATAAAATTCAGCTTCGTGCCTTGCTGGAATACAAAAACGAGAAGAATATACGTATATGTAAGTAAATGAGATAAAAATGCCAAAGAGACACACAAATGTCTGGAAATAAGAAGAATAAATGACTTTGTGGAACTGTTTACAAACGAATGCACAATTTATCTTAGCTTATTCTTTTACTTATCTCAAAAGAGAGAGAAAATACATCTTTAAATGGCGAATTTTGTTTATCTTTGAATTTGAGCGGCTTTTTTATTGAAAATTTTCTCAAGAACAGTATGTTTGCAATTTTTTTTTTGTCTTTAACTCTGTGAAGCCACGATCAAGCAGACCACGTATAATTGTGAAAAAGTAAATAAAATACATATAATTAAATAAAAATTAATAACGTTGATTGCTTGTAATTTTATAGATCACTTATCAAAACGTAATACTGTGTATATAGGGTGATCCAGAAAAGATGGGGACAACTTTAAGAGGTGATAATACACACCAATACAAACCATTGTCACCAAAGAATGCATGGTCTTACATGAAACGCAAACGCGCAAGCGCGTTTCGAAACGGCTGCTCCGCAAACGTTAAAATGACATTCCTGTTGAAATTTATCGGGAGAAAAAGAACACCACATGCTTGCAAATGCAATCTCGGGGAGAAGAAGAAATCGTATGCAAATCTGCGTCACAGTGAATAAATGGTGCGGACGCCAGCCCTGTGAAGTTATTCCAGCGTGCAACCGTTTTAACAGTCGTAACGTATGGGGTAATGGCGCACTTTAGCAATACTGACTTTTATTCACTGTATCACAGATTTGCGTACGGTTTCCTCTTCTTCCCCAGGTTACATTTGCATGCATGGCATTCTTTTTCTCCCGATAAATTTCAACAGGAATGCCGTTTTAACGTTTGCGGAGCGGTCGTTTCGAAATGCGCTAGCGCTTTTGCGTTTGATAGAGCATGAATTGTTTGGTGATAATTGTTTGTATTTGTGTGTACTATTACCTCTCTTAAAGTTTTCCCCATCTTTTCTGAATCATCCTGTATAGCTAACTTTGCGTTCCGCAAATTGAAGGGGAACTGTTGATCTTAGAGGCATACTTTCAATTATAAAATGTATCCAAATAACGTGTAGGTCTCAGATATACCATTCGTACTGCGAGGGGTTGTACAGTTGTTAAAAATGAAATTAATTTTTATACGGACACCCTGTCCTAAAATACCCAATTAGAAAGTTGTTGCCTTGTCTCTCCTGAGGCAAAAAAAAAAAAAAAAAGGAAAAAAATCTACGTTTCTAAGTGCAATATTCACTGAGATATTTGAATTGAAAATTTAGAGAAAAGTTGAGAAAGAAGGGAAATTGTCTAATAACTATTGTCCAGCATAAATGAGGGGAAAGAAGCTTTGTCCATTAGTTTATGTTGTTCCTTCCTTCTTTTTTTTCTCCGAGATTTCCAAATTCAAATATCTCAACGAATAATTGCACTTAGAAACGGGGAATTTATTTTTTTGCTTAAGGACAGATACAACAAAAACATTATAATTTGGTTTTTAGACGAGTTTTTTAGTGAGTTTTCCCCAATGAAAAATTGAAAACATTTTCACTCATTTTTGATGAATGGCTAAAGAAAACAGAATGCTTTTTTTATTATTTACTTGTACAACAATATTTTGCTGTAAAATAACTTATGTTATTGTTTTGAAAGCAAAGATGAGAGAAGGAAAAAAAATGGAAGAGCAGGAATATTTCATTGGACAATTTCCTAGATCGTTGTAATGCTAATTTAACTTCATTTTAAAATTTTAATCTTAAATTTTCAAAATTATCAGAAACAATTTCTAGAAGTGAACAATCCAATCATCGCTTTCGAATTTATTCAGCGATTCCTTGAAAAGGGATTATCTCAGCTCTTAGACATTCCTTCTTGATACGAACCTAATTAAATCAGTAGTCGAAGTCGATTGAGTCGCTATTTTCTTTCCATGCCTTTCAAGTGTCGTATATACGTATGTACAGTGTGTCCCATAAATTGACAAATAGTTTAAACAATCATAAAAATTGAAAGAATCGATACATTAGAATGTTGTTGGCGAAGAAGTTATTCTCAGGAAGGAGGATTTTTTTGGTACAGAAAAAAAAAGAAGGTAAAACTTTTGATGATGGTGGGCACTGCGTGAAAGAAAATCAGGGGTAATTCGATCTGAAAATTTCTTCAATCTATTCTGCGTCCGAAACGTTCGTGAAGTTTCAGCTGGGGTTTTGTGGCTGGGCTAAAACAACTTCCCTAGCAGTGTTTTATCAATTGATATCACAATGAAGCGCCGGTAATACTTGTAGGAAAATATACTGCCGTAATAATGAGTCGCGACTACTTAACTGTACATGCACCTCGTATACATTGTTCTCCGGGATTTCTAACGAATCGGTACATGCACTAAAGTGCGTGTGTTTGTGTATACAGGGTGCATAGCTAACATCATGAAGCGCAAATTACTGGCAAACCGTTGATCCTAGAGGCATATTTTCAATTAGAAAAAGTATCAAAATTACGCGTAGTCTTCAGATACGTCATTGATATTGAAAGAAGTTGCATAATTATTAAAATTAAAAAAAAAATTTAACTTTATATACGGACAGCCCCCGTGCTTAAAAACCCAATTAGAAAGCTTTTGCACTGTCTCTCCAGAGGGAGAGAAATAAAAATTCAACGTTTCCAAGAAAGTACAATCAATTCTTGCCAAGATATTCGAATTCAAAAACAAAAAAAAAAAACAACAACAACAACACCAGCATTACTTACATGAAAAAACGGAAAATTATTTTTCCTTTCATTTATGCTTTTTTCCCAGTTTTCCTTCATTTTTTTAAAATTCAAATACCTCAGCGAACATTGCACTCAGAATCGTGAAATTTCTTTTGTTGGCCTTAGGAAAGACACGGCAACAACTTTCTAATCGGGCTTTTGAGCGCAGGGTTTCCACGTGCCGTTGAGTAGTCATAGTGACGGACTCACGTCGCGAGGTCCCGGATTCGAACCCCACCGTCGCCACAGTGGTGGTCGGCTGAAGTTGGTTTTCTGTGGTTCCCAACGTCGAATGTAATATCTGATTATACTTTATATATATTTTACACTAGATAGCGGTAGGACCGCTGTGATAGACGAGTGATCATAGTGACGGGTTCGAACCCCACCGTCGTTGCTGAAGTGGTGGTCGGCTGAAGTTTTTTTTTGTGGTTCCCTTCGAGGCGTGAATGCGAGCCGGTCTCCCCTTCAAAAAGTGTCGCTACAGAGAGCAACAGACCTACAAATGTAATTCAATCATAACACATCACCCACTTCTGAAATATAGATGGCAGCACTGAAAAATCAAACAACACTACATATATAGACTGTTAGGTACACACACACACACAGTTACACTTCTAGCACAACTCACTAGGTAGTAAATCGCCCGTAGACCTGAGTTGTGCAGAGTTGTGCTCAGTTTGAAAGAAAGAAAGAAATGGTTTCCTTATAAAAAGTTGATTTTTCTATTTTAATAACTGCACAATCCCTGGCAATATGAATGACGTATCTGAAGCTTACACGTAATTTGAATACTTTTTCTAATTCGAAGAATACCTCTAGAATCAACGGTTCGCCTATAATTTGGGGTGCAAAGTGTTAGCTATGCTGTCAGAGTTTATGTGTTTCATTCTAATATTTTCGTGTTCATGCTAATATTGCCATCTGTCTTCAATATTTTGAAGTGGAGATGGTAAACGTTCGAATTTTTATGTAAGTTAATTTTTATGTAAGTGTTGAGGATCTGTCAGCTCTCTCTCGAGATCCAGTATAACTTATATCGATCTTATCCTCGTGTAAAGCTTTCCAGTCACTTCAGCTACCTTTACCCTTTTGGAATTTAATCACGCGAATTCTTAAACAAATTGTGCACATGAAGCAGAGTAAGTGCATCGTGAGCAATATCTCAAAATTAACATCCGTAACAGAGTGATCACGGGATGTGGTTCCTCACATCGGAATCCCCTTCTCGTTTTACTTCCCATCATCACCATCGGGTAGCTGAAGCTCATCCATCAAGTTGTTGTCAACGGTTCCAACCCGACTCCTAGAACTCTTTTGAATTACTCTCAACGAGATTCGCATCTTATCTCTTTTAGATGATTACATGTAGAAATAATGCTATGGCAGAGGAGGGACGATGTAGAGTTTTGTAGCACGATTTTCCGATCCGTTAATAAACTCCACTTACAGATGATTACAACAGGAATCTTCTAATTTATTCGGGTATGAATTGAGCATTTGTTTTTTCTTTCTTTTCTGGTTGATGTTACATACAGTCAATTACCACGATAAGTCGAATTCTAATAACTCGAATATCTGTTCAAGTCGAAGTTTTCACTCAGCCCCAGAACTTTTAACGCATTTTAGTGTAAAAGTTTTTTCTTAACTCGAGGTATTCTTGCTTTACGTCAAAGTTTTTGGGAATAAGGAAAAAAAATAGCATTTAGTAATACAATTTAGCTATAGAATTTAGCAATAGAGTTTAGCAATACAATTTAGCAATAGAGTTTAGCAATACAATTTAGCAATAGAGTTTAGCAATACAATTTAGCAATAGAGTTTAGCAATACAATTTAGCAATAGAGTTTAGCAATACAATTTAGCAATAGAGTTTAGCAATAGAGTTTAGCAATACAATTTAGCAATAGAGTTTAGCAATAGAGTTTAGCAATAGAGTTTAGCAATAGAGTTTAGCAATAGAGTTTAGCAATAGAGTTTAGCAATAGAGTTTAGCAATAGAGTTTAGCAATAGAGTTTAGCAATAGAGTTTAGCAATAGAGTTTAGCAATAGAGTTTAGCAATAGAGTTTAGCAATACAATTTAGCAATACAATTTAACAATAGTGTTTAGAAATACAATTTAGCAATAGAGTTTAGCAATACAATTTAGCAATAGAGTTTAGCAATACAATTTAGCGATAGAGTTTAGCAATACAATTTAGCAATAGAGTTTAGCAATAGAGTTTAGCAATAGAGTTTAGCAATACAATTTAGCAATACAATTTAGCAATAGAGTTTAGCAATACAATTTAGCAATAGAGTTTAGCAATACAATTTTGCAATAGAGTTTAGCAATAGAGTTTAGCAATAGAGTTTAGCAATAGAGTTTAGCAATAGAGTTTAGCAATAGAGTTTAGCAATAGAGTTTAGCAATAGAGTTTAGCAATAGAGTTTAGCAATAGAGTTTAGCAATACAATTTAGCAATAGAGTTTAGCAATAGAGTTTAGCAATACAATTTAGCAATAGAGTTTAGCAATACAATTTAGCAATAGAGTTTAGCAATAGAGTTTAGCAATAGAGTTTAGCAATAGAGTTTAGCAATAGAGTTTAGCAATAGAGTTTAGCAATAGAGTTTAGCAATAGAGTTTAGCAATAGAGTTTAGCAATACAATTTAGCAATACAATTTAGCAAAACAATTTAGCAATAGAGTTTAGCAATAGAGTTTAGCAATAGAGTTTAGCAATAGAGTTTAGCAATAGAGTTTAGCAATAGAGTTTAGCAATACAATTTAGCAATACAATTTAGCAATACAATTTAGCAATACAATTTAGCAATAGAGTTTAGCAATACAATTTAGCAATAGAGTTTAGCAATACAATTTTGCAATAGAGTTTAGCAATAGAGTTTAGCAATAGAGTTTAGCAATAGAGTTTAGCAATAGAGTTTAGCAATAGAGTTTAGCAATAGAGTTTAGCAATAGAGTTTAGCAATAGAGTTTAGCAATACAATTTAGCAATAGAGTTTAGCAATAGAGTTTAGCAATAGAGTTTAGCAATAGAGTTTAGCAATAGAGTTTAGCAATAGAGTTTAGCAATAGAGTTTAGCAATACAATTTTGCAATAGAGTTTAGCAATAGAGTTTAGCAATACAATTTAGCAATAGAGTTTAGCAATACAATTTTGCAATAGAGTTTAGCAATAGAGTTTAGCAATAGAGTTTAGCAATAGAGTTTAGCAATAGAGTTTAGCAATACAATTTAGCAATACAATTTAACAATAGTGTTTAGAAATACAATTTAGCAATAGAGTTTAGCAATACAATTTAGCAATAGAGTTTAGCAATACAATTTAGCGATAGAGTTTAGCAATACAATTTAAGGTGAACTTAGAATTTAGCTATAAAACATGGTATTCATGGTATTTAGCAAAATTTGTAGCATTAGACATATAAATTAGCATTTATTAAAATTTTTAGTATTAGGCGAAGAATTTAGCAATAATCTGAAATTTTAGTATTAGCCATACAATTTATAAAAATTTTTAGTATTAGTCGAAGAATTTAGCAATAATCTGAATTTTTAGCATTAGCCATAGAACTTGGCATTTAGCTAAATTTGTAGCATTAGGAACGTGGCATTTAGCTAAATTTGTAGCATTAGGAACGTGGCATTTAACTAAATTTGTAGCATTAGCCATAGTACTTGGCATTTAGCTAAATTTGTAGCATTAGCCACAGAACTTGGCATTTAGCTAAATTTGTAGCATTAGGAACGTGGCATTTAACTAAATTTGTAGCATTAGCCATAGTACTTGGCATTTAGCTAAATTTGTAGCATTAGCCACAGAACTTGGCATTTAGCTAAATTTGTAGCATTAGCCATAGAACGTGGCATTTAACTAAATTTTTAGCATTAGGAATAAAATTTAGCATTTAGCAGTAGAATTTAGCAATAGAACTTAGAAGATTCATTTAGCGCATTCGTCTGTCTGATTGCAAAAGTGAATGACGAAAAAGAGCGAGACAGGCAAAAAAAATCAATGCATTTCTTGACAGAAAATAAGTTTATTTATAATTCGTTTCATTTATACGCGTTCATATAGCGTTCGTTTCCACAATACAGCATGTACGTCTAGTTTATTTCCAAGTATTCTCATTCAGTAATTAGGTTTGATTAAGTTAAAAATAACTTACCTTTTCAAGTTTCTTCATGTGCAGTAGTTTTACATGTTTCACTAACACGATATTCGTGAATAGCGCCGTTATTTTAATGAATACACTTTGAAATCGGAATTTCCGATAAGTCGAATTACCGTTAACTCGAAAGCTCTTTGTCGGCCACTGCACATTCGACTTATCGAGATTCGAGTGTATTTCCTGCACATAAATGTTAAAGTTTTTGTTGGGAACGGTATTTGATAAATTTAAGGATAGTGGAAATACAGAATCTTTCTTGAACCGATAAATATGGTAATTTATGCAGTCTAAAACAAGTGCATAAAGATATCATTCCACATATTGAATTATGTTCTTTCGTATTTAGTCTTAATAACTCAGTTTGCAATTGCCAGTCAGAAAGATTTAGTTCACACATTCAAATTATGAAAAAAAAATTATTCCGCAGCTCTTAAGCATTTAATATGTCAAACATGTCAAATTGGAATCTTAATTAATTTATCTCTGTACGAGTCTCATAAAGCTTTCAAAATATGATTAGGGTTCTACGAGTTTCGTTAATTAAACTTGAGTCTTGAATTTCCTAAAACTCAAGTCTTATTTTCTCAAAAACTATGGTTATTATCAGGACTGCTCCGATTAATCGGGTCGGTTACTCGATCAATTGTTAATAGCAGTTAAAAATTTCAGTTGAGTTAATCGACTCGATCAATGCGATCAAAATTCGATAAAAATTTTTTATTAACAGTTTATAATTTCAGTTGATTTATTTGATAAACTGATTAAATGCCTTATATATTTCAGATAAGTGATCGTATTTAAAAATATCTGAATCAATGTTTTGATCAAAAATTTTTCGACATGAGGAAACATTAGTCGATTCAACGAAAACTGGTGATGATTTCTAACGTAACTTATTTATAAAAACAAACGACAAGATCCAAGTTTAGAAATTCCAGAATATGATAAGCATGTTCAGCATATCGTTCCCTCTTATGCCAGAGACATGAATGTGTAAATTTTCACTTTATTATCAGCTGGTTAGATCACTTACTTTGCTATCTAAGTTTTGCCAGAAACGAAAATTTTCCCCTATTGAAACCCATTTTACCCACAGAATATTTTAGAAGAACCTCCATAGAGAAACATAGGTAGAGAGAGAGTAAACATTCTAACCTTTTTCCAAGCTCTTAAAACTTGTACATTCATGTTTCTGGCGTAAAGGACGACGACGAAATTAAATAGCTTCAAGAAGGTTGTTTTTATTCCTAATCTATTTCTATATTGAGATCTATTCAGTGGGTAGATGCGCGAATATATTTTTATAGTATCAACTAATATTACACATAGTTACCAACATTACGTTTGCTATGAATAAATAGCATTTGAAAATATCCGATAAAACATCGATTAAAATTTTTTTGATTAACCAGTTAAAAATTTCAATCGATTCCATCACCAGTATAAAACTTTCAACCTGACAAACACAGTACTTTTGTGAATTTTATATGCAGGGTGATTCTATAATTCCCTTTACCGCATTTTGCAGGCGAACCGTTGATCTTAGAGGCATACTCACTATTAGAAAAAGTATCTAAGTAACGTGTTCAACTCAGATAAGTCGTTCCTGTTGCAAGGGCTTGCATAGTTATGAAAACATAAAAAAAATACTTTTAATTTCCTCGTCCTCAAAAAAGCAAACAGACCCAAGTTGTTACCCTGTCTCTCCTGAAGCCAACTAAAAAAAAATTCCACGTTTCCAAGTGCAATATTAGCTGAGATATTTGAATTCCAAAATATGAGAAAAGTTTTGGATTAACAGCATTAACTAACGAACAATGCTCTTTTTCCTAATTTATGCTGTTCTTTCCCAACTTTTCTCCGATTTTTGAATTTCAGCGAATATTGTACTTAGGAACGTGGAATTTTTTTGGTGACCTTAGTAAAGACAGGGCAACAGCTTCCTTGTTGGGTTTATGAGGACAGAGTGTCCTTATGAAAAGTTTTATTTTTTAATAACTATACAACCTCTTACAAAATGAATGAGATATTTGAGGACCACACATAATTTGGACACTTTTTCTAATTGGAAGCATATTTCTAGTTCACTAGTAAAATGTGGCGACGGGTATTATATAGTCAACCTGAAAAATAATTTTTTAATTTCATTCTTACTGAAATTCTTAATTTTCTAAAGAATTCTTTACTTTTTATTTTCCTCCAAATTAAAATATACATTTCTTTCAACTTCACTTGATTTAAAAATAAAATACTTAAAAAAATGTAGAAGTCATTTTTTTCCAAATTTTTTATGTAAAACGTCTTATTAATAGCTACCCAACAATTTTTGGTATGTTGCTGTTGGAAATTATTGTGATTCCTCACAAGCACCTAGGGTCAGTTCAACGCCTGATTCATGACAGAATGGCCTTGTGTTCACACAGTCAGTTCTCCAAAATTTTTCCCAAAAGTTACTCCGTAGGCGTAAACTTATATCCGGCTCATGGATCCGAGCCCATCTTCTCCCCCAATATTTGCCAAGTCTGCATTATACCTCTAGAAATATTGCCTTTCGAATATTTTTGAGCTCTCCCAATATTTTCAATAACTTCAAGTCTATGTTCTATGACAGAGGTTTTTTCAGCCTTTTTCATCTCGCAATGCATTGACTGTATTGCTAAAATTCTGTAGCATAACAAACCTGGTTAAATGTTTTGTTAGTTATATACAGGGTGATTCAAAAGTCAATTAGTATTGAAAAAAATTCTTACATCACTGATCAGTGAACGTATACCGATGAAATGAATAAAAACAACCAAGAAATAAGAGTTCGAAAAATAACCCCCCCCACTCCAAAAAATATTCAAATACGTAAAAATAAAAAAAAAAATTTAATGTGAGAAAGATTTTATCAGAAGTAATATTTCGCATCTCAGTTCCCATTTTTTTCGTAAATCTTGGTGCTATAATAAAATGCTTTGAATAGAACCCAGGAGCGTTTTATAATAAGAACAAGCCCTCAAAACAACTGTTGTAATTACTTGGTTGAAAAGTATACCTATCGCCATATCTCTATAGCGGATTATTTTCCTAAAGAATACATAAAAGTGTGTACTTCATTATTCATAGGTAAATTTTTTGAAATGGGGAATTGCTTTCAGTTTGAGCTTTTAGCCGAAATAAAATAAAAATAAAATACAAGGTACAGGCAGATCAAAAAATTGTAAGTACTATTTTTCTTCTACTTTTAATAATTCATTATATTATTTCAACAAAACCTATTTTTTTATTGTCACTAGTTCATATTTCCACAACGATAATTAATCCACAAAAACGTTAAATATTAATTTCAATAGAAAATTTGTCATCAGGATTAAAATCTTTTTGAACACTATAATTTTTATTTCAAAATTTTTAAAAGTGGAAAAGAAAAATGTATTTGTGTTTCGGATTAGATATATTTTTCGTAAATTTACAAAAAAAAAGGAGAAACAAATTCAGTCTTTGTTGAGCGTTGAAACAATTAAATTCCGTGGGAGAAACTAATTAGAGACTTTTTCTTCTCTTCCGTTCCCTTAGCAGCATCCTGGACAACAAGAGAGAAAGACTCGTTAAACAGATGACCACCCTGATAAGAAAATTACTTATAAAAGTTTCTGGAGAAATTTTTAAATTGATCATACAAGTAAATATAAAGGGCTTTTGTTCAGCAAACACTAGAGTTTTAAATTACCTAGCGAGAAGGCAGAACAAAAAAAAAAGTCTCGAAATACGCATATTTCTTAAGAAGGAAGAAAAAATTATAATCTCTCGAAATATTTTTTGATTATTAATCACTTTTATTCATGTAAAAAAAAATGTGCAGTAATGACTGAAACGTGGATAAAAGTTTTCCGAATTTAATTTTCTTTTCTTTTAAAATTTCCCGTAAATCTTGGCGAGTTTGTTTTCCTGTTGACACGAGTTCTTATATGCCTGAAGAAAACTTTATCATCAAGGCTTATTTTGCATTTTAATAACATGGATTGACTCGAATTAATCGAGAATATTTACTCAATACAAAATTGACGTTTATATACGTATCGTATTATAATGAAGTTATTTACATCGAGTTACGGGCTTAGTTCGTTCCTATCAATTACTCATATCTCGGAGCAAATTTTCCTATTTAAAATAAGTGGGATTTCTGTGATTAATTTTTTGCGTTAAACTTGTGTTACTCACAATAGGAGACATACATGAGTGAATGATATCCCTCTATTCATATTCAATTAACAAACTTAATTTTGATATTCGACGTATGAAATCCATGGCGCTTTGAGCGATTCGAAGTCGACAAAGGTTTTTGTTCTGTACCACTCACTGTATTCATCTTGTAAGCTAAATAAGTTTTGTTCTGCATTCAATACACTATTTTATGCTGTACGATAGTTTTTCTTTAAAGCCCACATTACATTATGAAAGTTTTGGAAAAGTTCTTCTATAAAACTTGAAAAATGCAACCAATAAACGTATCGGTTACATTCGAGCGAATGTAACCAATATAGGCTTATCGATTGTTTTTTATTGTTATCCCGGTTTTAAGCCGGGGTTACAATATAAAAGTTGCCAAAAAATGACCTGCAGCTCGCCATTAAATCTAGATATTTCAATGGCATTGGTGTCATCTTATAAGATTTTTTCTGCGCTTTCCAAATATGTGCATAGTTTGAGTGTAGGTCTCTCAGAAACTTCTCAAATCCGGTTTTTTAGACTTTTTCAGACATTTTTCTCCATAAAAGATCATACACCATAACTCGAAAAAGGTTTGAGATAGGACAGGGTTGGTAAGTTGTATCATGATCCACTTGGGCTCGTCTATCAACCCCCTTTCGTTTGGCAGAATAGGTAGGATTCACCCTGCATATATAGGGTGGATATATTATCGACTGCCCAATAATTACACACATGATTCCTTGTGAAAAATTAATATGGAAAAGTGTTTTCAGTGTTTTTGATTTGACCCATAATTATGGAGTTATAACTCATTTAAATCTGATGACGTCACTTTCGAGAATCCTGCGAAATTGCCAAACGTACAACTTGACGTTTTTAAAGCTGATAGCAGTGCGCTAAAACCCCAAGCGTACGTACTCAGGAAAGTCAAAGCTGTGCGAACCAGTTTTTTTTCTTTTTCTTTTCCCTCAAAAAATTTCACTTAACATAAAGGAAAAAAAATTATCACATATTTTTTAGCAAAAAGTGTTGATTTTGGGAAAACAATTTTTTCTAGAGATCTCGTTTGGCTAACGCTTTACAAATGTGGTGATAAATTTTCGAATATAGTGGGGAAAAGGTAACACGTAATAACAAGGTTAACACCTTTCTACATGAAGAAAAAATGCGCCAATCGTGAAAGAAAATAACTGAACAATGCCTCTAACAGGGTGGAATATTTTAGTTCTTTTTAGTTCATTTTCAATTAGCGGCAACCTGCTGTATGGGGAAATTTTTTCCCGTTGGGTGTTTGCACGTAACTGACCGTTATCAAATTGACATATCACAAATTTCCAAAACGTTTTAACTCTCTTAATATCCGTCCGATTCTAAAACAGAAAACAATTTTTTGTATTAGTTTTTGACAAGGAACCATGCGTATAATTATTGAGCGGTCGATAGGATCTCCCCCGTATACATGTATTAACAGTTGTATAAGGTGGAATATTGCATTAGGCGGGGAAAGTTTTTTGAAACAATTATATTAAGCGCGGAACTTTTACATTATGTCTATAAGATAAATTTTGGTTCCAGAAGATTTTATCCGCGCATCAGCGGGGTATCCGTTCATTCGTTACCCGATTAAGCAGTATGTTCATGAAAACTATTTTAACAGTTTTATGAATTCTATAACTTCATGTTCTCTCATAATTTAGTTGTACATTATTGATAATAAAATCGATATAAAAATTATTCAAGTATCGATAACAATCGATACTTTAATAATTTTCTGTGATTTCGGTGCTGAAAACATGATACGATTATGTATGAGGGAAAAACAATTTCGAATAAATAGCGAAGAAAAAAAATCATTAACAATGTTTTATTTCTATTTAATCAGTGTAATTTATTCGAGAAAAAATAGATATAATACTTCTTTAAAGCATAAATGCTTTCAAATTTAGCCATTTAAAGTTTCCTTTTATAAAACTCATTTATTCATATTTTAATAGTATTTAAGATTATTTAATGACTTAATGACTGAAAATGTTCAAATATTCCATACTATGCAAAAAAAGAAAAAAAAACAATAAGTAAATAAAAATAATGATAATGAATAAAACATTAGCATCGGCAGGTTTCAATGCAATAATTACAAGATCGTGTGAAAGAAGCTTAACGAGATGAAGTTTTAGATTTGAAATAATTAAGAAAATTAAAAATTAGTGATTTCTTTTTTCACGAGTAAAATGTGAAATTTGAATATCCTATTAATCAGTCAAATGGAATTCTTTTTTCTCACAGTTAATTTAATTTTTTTTTTAAATGTATGTTTCAGTCATTCTTCTTGTCTCCTTTGAGACACAACAGGCTCGAAGACAGAGAGAAATGGTTTCTTTCGTCAGGAAAATGTTCCTGAAAAAGCAATTTATTTTTATTACTTTACACGACATTTTTACGCCATGATTTCAGCGACTTTTATTTCGTTTTTTGCAGTCCTATCTCGTGCGTTTTATTTTATTTATTTTGATTTTTGTTCTATTTACACACGTAAACAGCGAGCTTTACATTTTATCGCCACAGAATGAGCGGAGACTTACTTTTTTGAGAGCTATTAATTTTAAACACATTGCAATAAAAAGGGAAAAAACAAATGTACGCAGATTGTGAATCACAATATTTTAATCTTCGCATTTTTTTTACATGCCTTCTAGTAACCATTAATCTTTGTTTTTTTCTATACGGTAAAAAGAAACATATTCTTACTCACAGTAGAAAAATTTGATTTTATTTTAGGTACAGGGTGGGCAAAAAGTCCGTGGAAACTTAATAAATTCATAAAAAAACAGGAAAATAATCGAAATAAAAAACGGTTTGCAGAGTTGACGTAATTAAGTCAAAGAAAAGATACGCAAATAACGAACAGAATTCCTCCAAATCGTTTATTACAGTAGCTTTATCCTGCGCACTCAGCATCCCTGTTCACATGCACGATTTACAACGGTGAACTGCTTGTAGATTAGGAGCGCAAGTTCTTATAACCGTCTCATTTGCATATTTCCACTGAAGTCGATCGTACCAGCGGAACCTATCGGCTATTTTTTGAGTTTTTTTCTTGTCTTAAAAAAATTCCCGTCAACTAGCGATGCTAAACCTGCAAACCGTTTTTTATTTCGGTTATTTTTTCTGGTTTTTATGGATTTTTAAAGTTTCTACGGACTTTTTGCCCACCCTGTAATTTGTTACGTGTATATACTATTATAATAGTATATAAATTGAAAATGATTTTCATTCGGAAGAATCAACAAAAACTAAATTATAGTAGGATGCTGTGTTCTATCATCCTGTGATGATTTGAAACTTTTTTGTGAGATGGAGGTCTTAAAATGGCGTATAGATGGCATATACGCACAAACCATTCCACTTTTTTTTAATAATATAATCTCTAATCTCTGACAGGTTTGCTTGTACCGTATGGAATGAGCACGCATGCGCTGGTATAGTTGTAGAGTGTCTGCCCCCCCCTCCCCATTGCCTTCGGCAGAGGGTTCGGACCCAGATTTTGTGTTCGTATTAGCCTTTTCTATCGAATTTACTGAATTTTCAATGTCTGCATTTGATTGCCATCTATCTTTCTCAAAAGAAAACTGAAAAATAGGAAATAATTTTTTCGCTCTAGCAGAGAGAGAAGCATTTCTCCTGACTATTGCCGCAGCCAAAGGGTTAATTAATATGCCAGAGCTAAGAATACCCGGGATTAAATTTTTCTTCTTTGTTGCGCAATCTATTAAACATTGATGGAACAACATACGGAACATTATCCAAGTCTTAATATTTCGCATTCGGTGGTAAGAAATTGTTAGTTATTTCTCTTGAAATTCTCTTTTGCCTCGCCACTTTTTTTTCGAGCAGAGATGAAGAGATTATGCCTTCCTCTTAAGAATTTTGGGACACCTGTTTGTAAATTATTTATGGCCCCGACAATTTCGGCGTGCGTGGCTCAATAAAGAAAAGGCTGAGAGGGACATGGAGATCGACCTTATCTATTTAAATTTTTTATACAATAAAACACTCTGAAAATTCAATGCAAAGAGCCTCTCTGAAAGTCTTGGCTACGTGGTAAGGGATAGTGAAAAAATTCTGGAGCTGGTGGCACATATTGTCTATATGCAAGTTTGTTGATGAGCGCAAGGTTTATACTCTGCGATGATTATGAAGTGACAGAATTTGAAATATTTGATATTAAAACTTTATTGTTGGTAATTTATTTTTGAAACTTTAAGATTGGATTTTTTTTGTGTTCAGCTGTTTAAGTGAAAAGAAAATACGCAAAGCCCTCCTTGCACGGGTACACTCAAATCAATATCGAGTCGCTTAGAGACCAAGAGATTGGACGACTAAATGACTCGAGTTTCCATTCTCACACACCCGGATCAACTGAAAACATTTCCGAAAACACACGAGAGATAGAGAAAAAAAGATGCAGTTTTCAGTTCCTTATCTTCACTCGATCATAAGAATATTTGTTAATAATTTGATACTGGAGTAACGAGGAGACAAGTACGCATCAGTCAAAAGTAAGCCACCAGTCAAAACTTCGCTTAGGTATTCTTGTCGACAGTACTCGGATATCTTCGTCTATGTGGAGCGATGGAAATAAATGCACGTGTTTCGCGTCGCTTAGATACCGAGTCATGCGGTATTTATGCGACTCTTGTGAGGTGGGGGGGGGGACTAAGTGGTTAATGTATTTTTATTCCTGTGTACAACACCTTAGACGCTATATGATGACATACTTCTCACCACCCAAAACGTATTCTAGGAACTTTCCGGTGACGGTGTACGTATATCACAGCCAATTTATACCAGTTACACAATGTACAAAGTCTAATCAATACACCTTAGCAGTATACGAGAAGCTAGACTATTTCGGAATTTGGTCAACTAATCCACGAACCAGCTAGACTTTGAAAATTGATGATGGCGTAACGATAATCATTGCTGGGCTTCGTATAACCCACATCCATAGAAAAATTCACTTATTGTACCAAAGAGAGAACATTCCAAGATTTCAGGAATCTGGAACCGATCCAGTTCTTTAACTGACTATGGTGTAGCAAAATAATCAGAATAAATGGTAATGATAACCACCAGGATATAAAGTATATTTTAAAACTCTGTAACACGCACATCGTTCTATAATGTAAATATAAATGGACATTTATTTGACATCATTCCAAGAGGAAAGCACAATTTACTTTAATTACTTTAAAACATTGAAAAAAAATTGGTATGTAAAAATTTAGATTTTTTTTAAAAGTATAATTGGGTTTTATATTGACATAGTACACACAATAAATCATAAAAGAATCCGCACAAATCTAGAAGAGAATAATATTTATAACTCAGTCATTACAAAAGTTCAAATTACTTTTTACCTAATAATGGCCATTGGGAGAAGTAAAAAGAAATTTTTTGGAAAGTTCCCACTTTCCTCGCTTGATGCATTAGCGCCCGTTGTTCCTTTCAACCGGATTCCAAATAAATAATGGCTTTTCTTCAGAAGCTTCTCATTACATTAAGTCTGAAACATTATTATGAACATGAAGAGGAAAAAAAAAAGCCTTTCAGAACATTTTGAAGTGACATATTTAGTTCGTAATTTTAAATAAGCGGAAATTCACGTTTACGAAAGGCTCTTATTTTAATAGGATTACTGAAACTATACAAGAAAAATATAATATTCAGTTCAAAGTGACTAACATCCGGTTTCGATTCTGTGTATCTGTATTTTCATAGTAATTAAAAAAAAAACACCTTAGGTATTTATTTGTGAAAAATATGCTTCACATACAATACTTTTCAATGAAGACTAATTAGGCTATTCAGCAAAACGGAACCCTTCATGTTAAACAGCATTATCTTTACTGTTCGAGGGGAAAAAGTTATTGTTAATCATGTCGAAAATTAATTTGGTTCTTTGAACTTTTCCGTAAAAATTATGTTAGTTAGTGAAGAATATTTTATTTTCAAGTTATAACGACCGCATGGGATATTTGTTTGAATGAGATTCTATTACCATGAAACTGCTCATTTCACAAATAGAAATGGAATTTTCTTTAGAAAGCATATGTATATTCCTTCTCATTGAGAAGAAAGGACTTGTGAAAAATGCACTTCTTTTGCTTTCTTCACATATTCTCTTATTTTGAGTTGCTATATTTTAGACATATTTGACATCCATATTTTTCATCATCATCATTTTTTCAGCCACCACGTTGGGCAGTTTGCCTGCTGTGGCCTTTGTATTCGTATTTATATATTTTTTATATCATTATTGTACATTGGTGAAATAAATTAAGAGAATTTGCATATTTTATCGAATTTCATGAAAAGAACTGAACTGAATGTAAAACCACTGCTTCTGGACAAAAATGCAAATCTTGTACGTCAAATACGTAAGCGTACACGCGTGTGTAGGCGGAGCCAGTATTAAAACAGGCTTTATAAGCGCGCGTAAGTTAAGACGCATTTCGTTCGCTAGCACACCTCGGCGAATTTCCTGGTATTATTTTGCAGCAATCGGTTAATTTCAAATTGTAACAGTAAAAATGAGTAACCATCAACGTTTAGATGATGGAATGAGGTGGCGAATTGTGGGGAGGCTAGAAGCAGGCCAATCTCAAGTCCAGATTTGAAGAGAGGAATTTCTTACACCAGTGTATCATAAGATTACCGCGTATCTTCATTTTTTTTCGCGTCGAAAAATGAAGAACTAAATTAGAGGTGCGTAGGACGTGTGTATACTCTCAGAGATGCGTTGAAGGCTTGAGTAGCCTTTGATATCAATAGAAGGTTTGTTAATCCCCTGGAACAGAGTATGTAGCAGGCTTGCGTATCATTAAAAATTAGTAGGATGTTTGAGTATGTAAGAGTTGAGAAATGTGCAAGAGCTCTGTTTACTCTTGGAAAAGCGTAGAAGGCATGTATAATCTCTTGAAATGCGCAAGAGGCTTATGTGCCCCCCTTGAAATGCGTAGGAGACGTATGTACCCCTCGAAATGTAGGGGTGAAAATTGAGAAATTTTTATACTGGTGACCAGACCTACTACTACTACTATTACTAAACCGAATATACACTTCGTACACATTCCTCTGCGGAATTTCTAACGAATCAGGACAAGCCGGAACGTGTTGTGCGAGTGTATGTATATGCATGGCCCTAACATATGTATGGTGTGACACTTCAAATATAGATCATGCATATTTGTTGCCAACAGCCTGTACGTGATGGGGGGTTGATAAACCACAATTGCTACAATGAAGAAAGAAAACTGGTGTGTGTGTGTGTGTGTGTGGTGACTAGAACAAAAAATCTGTCTCCACTTTCAAATGTCTGGTCGCCACGTGTCGACTGGCAAAAATGAATGTCCACCTTTTCGAAATGCGTCGAAAGTATAATAAATACTTTATTATAATTAATAATTATCACTCTATATATACACACTATTATTTCCGTAAAAAACAAAAATTAATAGAGACAAAAATTATGGGTAGAGATTCATACATGTAAAATAACATTCATCGCACACTATTCGTTTCGGCCAACGGGAATCGGATTACTTTCGTTATACGAAATAAGAAAGCGTACTTATACCTTGAATTAATAAATCAGCTGCTTTATCTGTAGGCCCTGATGAGTGACTGCTAATAATCCTTGATTAAGATAAGTAAAATTCATGTTGTGAATATTTAATACTTCGAAAGAGTTTTAGTTCTAGACCATGAAGCTTATTTCCTTTTATGAGCTGACTCTGGTTCTACCATATCCAGAGAAAAAATATGACCGTGTTTATCTTGGAGGGGTGCGGGTTTTTCCCATATACTTCCACATGCACGTGTGCGCTGCGATAAGTGTGACGTTTGACTTATATTTATATTACACACATTCCATTCGAAAGAAATTTTGGGTTTAAGGTTGCATCAGAGAACATTTCTGAACACAGAAATGTTTCACAGAGAAAATAAAAGTTGCATATAATGTAACTGTTTATCTTGTTAATAAATTCAGCGGCGGACACCTCTCCTACAATCTCATTTAACGATAATATGAAGGAGTGCTAAACGATTGAGCAACAAATGTTGGCGTTAGAATAGCATGCCAGTTACCAAGTTACTCCGTTGCGTAGGATATTTCGTTGCCAATACGGGAATATCCTCGTGCGAGGAACTGTGTAGAAATTTACGTGTCGATCCGCTGGATACCGAGTCTCCTACAATTACCAGACTCAGGAGGTTCTTAGAAACGTCGCCAACCTTTCTCAGGGGCGTCACGAGGACTTAGTGTAGTGCATTGTTCTGACAGACCACGGGACATATTTGATGTTTTAGCTAGGCTCACGGGTCACTAAGGTTTTTCACGACTACGAGCTGATCTCTCCGTTAAAAAGTCTCATCACAGAGTGCTACAGGCCTAGAACGGTGCAAATATTCAATCATTACCCTTCACTTATAGTTCGAAACAAACTTCACGTTAGGTTCATAACACATACGCAAACAGCTTCCAGCATGGTCCAGGTCTCCTTCGACCACCTGCTTTTTTCTTTATTGAGATAGAGCGACGGGTCACGATTCGGAAGAACAGGGTCACCGAAAGTTATCATACATGTTTGCCATGTATGATATGCATATATATGCCAAGCCATCAAAAGCTTGGCAGGCCATGCATTCAACACGACCCCTGATGTACTGATTTGTGCCGGTTCAATGATTTGAAACGATTCTTTTCTGGAATTTTCGGAGGGGCCGCGGTTACATGATCATAAGGTCAAGGGAGCCACGGGTGGAAAACATTTGACAAGCACTGCATTGCCTTATTCGAATTTTATTACGAAAAGTGGATTGTATCTGTACCTTATTCATTAAATCGAAAAAAATGTGCTCTTGACTATTATCAAAATAACGATGAGAATAAAAAACAAACAAACCAAAAAGCGAGAAAGGTAATCAAATTATATCGTCCGCTGCAATTAAAATCCGATTCAACAAACTTTTCCATCCAGGCAGAACTGATCCATAATGCTATTCCAGGCGTTTTCCGGATCACTTCTTTTTTTCTTTGCCATCACTCTTCAACTTCTGTGTAGTTGGAATTATATGAAGGAAAGGAAAGGGCTCCAAAGAACCATTCATCAAGTCGTTGTCACCAAAGTTTTCTAACAGATCAGCATCTTACACAAGTACTTTTAATGAGATTCACATCAGTGCGATGCCGTCATTCTCCCCCCAACCGCCCCGCACATTTCCACTTTCCTCAAGTGTAATTAAAGAAGAAGGCTAAGAAAAACACTTACGGCGCTGTTTTGATCTAATGACAAGATGGTTTGTTTTCTCAGATCAATCAAATATCATCCAGCGCGTCTAGACGGACGCGAAAGAAGTTTTCACGTGGAAACTAGCGCGACCGGAAAAAATAATTAGACAAGGTAGCCATTATATCCATGAAAGTGATTATAATAAATTGGTAAATCGTCTAGACTTTTTAGGTCACTTAAAATATGAAGAAAAAAAAAAAGCCATTGGGGGGAGGGGGGACTTCGAAATGTTCAAATTACTGGGTAAACGTTTTTTATACTGATGGGAAAGTTTCTTTAATTATTCTGGTAAATTTAACATCATATGTGATTTTCTGATGATTTCGGATTATAACTTCCTATCGATGTTCTTACATTATAAATTTTTTTATTAGTGTCTAAACTAAAGGTCTTTAATGCGTGACCGCGAGCGAAATGTGGTTCTTGGAGCTCTTCGCCTTGGCCCGCTGATTATTTTTAGGAAATGACTGAAAAATGATTCCAAATTTACATAAATTAAACTATTTGATTTCAGAATATTTGAAATAAATAACTTTGGAATTTGTGACCGATATATTTTTAGAATTACTGAAAGAAATTATTTCAAAATCAGTGACTGAAATAATTTCAGAATAAGTGAAAAAAAAAGTAATTTCCAGATATAAATATTGAAAAAAAATCAGAATCAATTACAGAAATGTTTTCAGAATAACTGAACGGAATACGTTTATAATTAGTGAATGAATAATTTCACAATTAGTGACCGGAACAATTTCAGAATTAGTGACCGGAACAATTTCAGAATTAGTGACCGGAACAATTTCAGAATTAGTGACCGGAACAATTTCAGAATTAGTGACCGGAACAATTTCAGAATTAGTGACCGGAACAATTTCAGAATTAGTGACCGGAACAATTTCAGAATTAGTGATAAATATAATCTCAGAATTAGTGACATAAATAATCCCAGAATTAGCGACAGAAATAATCTCAGAATTAGTGACAGAAATAATCCCAGAATTAGCGACAGAAATAATCTCAGAATTAGTGACAGGAGTGATTTTCGAATATGCAATTGAAAAAAATAATTTCAGAATATAATTTCAGAACCCCAGTGACTGGAATAATTTCAGAATCAGTAACAGGGGTCCCAGTTTGGCCAAACTGTTAAGGCACCGCTGCACATTACATCAAGTCCTTCTGAATCTGCATTCAATCGTACAATTTCTTAATAGCAATATGACTGATTTTGGACGTTGCACAAAAGTAAATCACATAATTCTCTGGATCTCAACTTTTTTCAATCTTTTCTGTGCCCAAAATGTTCATAAAGCTTCAGCCAGTAATTTTTGGTGGAGGTAAAACAACTTCGCCAATAGTGTTTTGTCCATCAATGTCAACATCACAATGAAAACTTTATGTATGCATTAATAATAGGAAAATTCAAGAATGAGCATCCCCCACACCCTGCATTTTATAGGAATTCGATTTGTATACACCATAGTTTCGCAACCTTTTTTGTGCCACCGCCCCCTACTTCAGAAATGTTTTTCTTCCATCGCCCCCAACGCAATCTAACCCATAGAATCCTATGCTATACCCGTAGCTTCTACCGTTCCCCTGGAACATTCCATCGCCACCCAGGGGGCGTTAACGCCCACGTTGGGAATCACTGGTATACACCAATGATTTTCTTTCGAGCAGCGCTATCTACCCAGAAAAATATGCCTTATGTTTTTTCTGAAAAAAAATATCTCCCCTCTCGTGAAAATAACTTTTTTTGCAAACCGCTTTCAAATATACCAATTCCTAGTATTTTTATGAAATTTGAACTATTTACGAATTTATGGGACAGCAGAATAAATGTCTTCAATTATTTAGGGCCCTGTTTAACTGGAGGCCCGTTTGCCCCTCACCCACTTATAATTATACTAAATCTTTATGTGTGAATCTATTTTACAATTCTAAATACTGCTGTGTGAGTTGTTGGCTGCAGGGTTGACTGAAAGCCTAAATTTGGCTCTAACAGTCTGAGAGGGTAATAACCCCCGATCTAAATGCATTGGTGCAATAATCAAATATAATCAAGACTTCAAAACAATTTTTTATTTTCTCGACTCATTGATGTTTCAGGAGGCAAAATTCCAAAAATGTTAATCAGAACAACCATTACTTCAAATCGAAAATACACACAAAAGTATAGCTTTATCATGAGTACGGCAATTCTATTCATTACGTCCGAAACTATTGTAATAAGGAACAAATAAATGGAACAATTGTGTGACAAAAGTGGGGTTAGTCCAAGGAAACGTTGAAATCCAATCGAGTACAAAGAAGGTTGTTCTTTCGTTCACGCGATTTCTCAGGATCGCAGCGGTGCCCCAAAGGCGTCCAACATAAAGGCAGTCGCGATTTATCTTAATATTCCCACTGGATGTTGCTCAAACGAACAGTGAATGATAGCGACATGGACTTAATCTGGTATACAGAGTTTGTCACAATGCCATCGATCAAAAGACAAGAGGACTTAAGACCATCCCCTTTGGGACCGAAATCACGCAAAAGAAAAATAGGAACAAAAACGTTACCATAAAATTCCAAGCGACATGCATAAACTCTTTGTATTCTTCACTTTTGTGTTTTTCCATTAAAAAGAAAAGAGAGAGAGAAAAAAAAAACAATACAAGAAGAATCACTCGTGTTGTGAGAAAGGATCAAGTAGATCCTGACATTCCGATTTGGAGTCAAGATGATTCGTTTTTGAGAAAGAGACCCAGGTGTAGATCTAAGGTCCGATCCTCTTTTGTAAATTTCTCTGCTTCTAGTCTCTGTCTACTAATCCATCACTCGATGACCCAACCAGAGAAAGAGGTAGGGAGATGCGTGGTCCACTTTTAACCCTTGATTTTGCAGTGTTGCTCTCTCTCAAAAGCAACACGGTTTTCTTATATTTTTCAAGTAAGTAAAGTATTGAGTAAAGTAAGTAAAGTAAATTAACTAAGTAAGTAAATTAAATTTAGGAAGTATCTTGTATGGCATTTATGCCTCTAAGCAACTCCTAAGCATTCGATTTTTACTTGTGAGCTTTTCATGAAGTTTTTATAATTACCAGCAAAAAGGCTCAAAGGTACACAAATTATTTCTTGACAAGCCAATCAAGAATGAATTTTGGCTCTTGTATTTCGAAGAGAAATACATGTATATGAGACATATTGCTGTGCATTCTTGATTTTGTGCAACAATGATAGAGAAGTAAGTTAGCAAACAATAAATGACACTTTTGAACTATTCAAATCTACGTAAAACGTATAAATTAATTCAGTGTCTGCCTCAGAGCATACACCATTGATTTTGTAGCGTATCGCTTAATGAACTCTCCTGGATTGTGAAAGGACGGTGGTTGGATTCGATTCTTTCACAGGCCTGTGAAATTTTCGCGCAAAACATTTTGGTTTCGCATTATATTCAGTTATATATGCTTTGTACAACGGACAGTCTTCTTCTTCCCCGTGAAAATGCAGTAACTCCAAGAAAAATCGAGCTTTTGCAAGAGTCACCGGTTCACTGAAATTGCACCTACTTTCAGCTCGATTGAGCAGACTTGACCAAGTCTGATTCTTTTTTGTTACAGAAACTGAAGAAGTAAGCCAAGAACTGAAAGGCAAGAGCTTTTCCACTCCAGGAGATTCGGTCAAATTACAGGTTCATACTGCCCTGGTTATGAATCCATGGGAAAAGAGTGACCTCAAGAGAAGTCAGACCGTTACAACAGCATCAGGGGCCTCGGGTTTAGTGATATTCTGAGTCCCCTGCCTGGTTGGAAGTATCTGCACATCAACTCACATACTTACTCTCAAAAATCATAGAATCAGATCTCATTTTATGAAGACTCCATAACCTGGTGGGCCAATGCGTTGAGATGGTCCTGGTCTTAGTGCTCAAGTTCTTGGTGTCGACACAGATATCTGTGTCGAACACCATAAAAACTTCTTCGAGAAGGCGAAACCGAAAGAAATCTGAAGAATAAGTTAGTTTTTTTTGGTTTTTTTATAAACTGAGCGTGATGAGCGTGTTCAGAAAATGTCATATCCCTGAATGAGCTGGAAATTCTGTATATTTCTTAATCTTTACGTAAATTATCGATGCAGAACAAATAAGGATAAAAACCGAATATATATATACATATATATATATATTTTTTCATTAATTCCTTCAAAGGTAGATGAGCAATAAATCCTTCAGATTCTCTGTTCCGAACAGAAGTGAGGAAATACCTTCTCCATCATAGTCAGCCACCTATTCATGGAATTTCCCCAATCCGGACAGGAATGCAGTTCCAAGAGTAAATGAACGGTGCTCTACTTACTCTACTACAACTACTAGAACTGCTCACTGCACGGCGTGTTAAATCGGTATCAAACGCGATCGGCTAATCCGGACTTCATAATAATGATCTGAACGTGAAATTCCCGCCGAATTCGATAATGATTCTCCAGTGCATTCAAATCGAAGCGGCAGAGACCGTATATGTATTGTTGTTGGGAGATAAAGGGCAATCGACTGAAAATACTATTAAGGAATAGTACTGAGGTGTGTGTGCGAGACCTACTCTCACGTAATGCTTCTGGTGATTGGTGGGTAGAGATGGTGAAACCGTTCGCGTGAATTCAGTTCCAGCACGCGAATTGTACTCGCACGAGCGAAATAACGAAGAGTGAGGTCATTTACTACCGATTTCCAGTATGACATTAGACGTCTCACACAACGGACAAAAATGTAGCTCATTCTTAAAATCTTGAATATACAATAGATTCTTGACTATCCGGCTTAATGTGGCAGAAGGGCGGGCCGGATAACAGAAAAGAAGAACAACTAAATGATCATTTCCTACCTCCACCCAATACCATCAAAAACACCCTTTTAATACCAAAATCTTCTCATATCCATATTTTCTGACCTCCAACTACAGGCGAGTACATAATAAATCTGTGCTCAGATGGTAAGATGTAATAAGTCACTTTGTCAAAATTTCACGAGGGTAAGTTTGTAAAAAATATTTTGTAAAAATGTGATACTGTGGCTTTTTGAATTATTGCAATTTTCCTCCGTTGGTTCCTCATAAACCGAAAGAGATGGACGAAATTTTGTCACTTTCCAAAATTTTGACGAACGAAACTCCAGAATGCGAACAACTCAATTTTTTGGGAAAAGTGGGAGTAGTGTATAATCATAGAGTATTAAATAGAATTTTGTCCCATGCGTATAAATTTGGTCAGATTCATATTTTGCCTGTCTTGAACGTAGAGAGGCTCGTTGCTTCATAATGTAATTCTCAAATTTGATCCAGGTTTGAAAGTTATTGGCTTTATTGTTGTAGCCATCGCAACTGATAATTGCATTAATAGCGAAATAGTGGGTTTGTCCACTAGTCCCCGTATACATTTCCATGTCCATCCTCGCACTTCAATAGGCCCAGACCATTTTTTTTCCTGATAGTGCATCTGATTAAAAATATCAGAAAATCTGGCTGTATCAAAAAATGGATTTTTTCCCCCAAATAGAATTTCGCCACTCGTGAATATAGATTACACGTTGCTTCATAATATAATTCTCAAAATTAAGGGGTGTCACGACCCCTGGAGTCGAATTTTCAAAAATACTTCATTCAAATGCAAATAAAATACTAAAAATTTCGTGTCAATCAGTTAATTTGCTCTTTCATAATAAAAAGAAAGAAATAGTCAAATCCCTTTTTAACGAATACCGATATAGCGAAAATCTCGTTTTAACGAACACGTTTCTAATCCCCCAGATAAGTTAACATAGGAACAATGCAGAAAAACTGGAATTCCTTTATAAAGAAATTTCATTATAACGAAGTGATTTCTCCGGTTTCTTGGAAAATACATAAATTTCAGAAATCTAAATTAAACATTTTTAAAAAAATACTTTCCACCAGTCAATTGTTATATCCGAGGTTAATTTTACTAACACAATGTGGAATAAACATTTCTACAAAATTTCAGAATTTTTGGGGCAGTAGTTTTTTTTTAATCTTACGGATGAGCTCAGAAACTGCATTCTGAGAAAATCGCGTTCAAAGTGTTTTTCTTGTATATGTTACCGGCAAAGTATGAAATCCAGGCATTCTATAGAATGCCTAGGCATTGTATAGAATGCCTGGTCGTTTCAGGCAAAGTATGAAATACCGGTTTTATTCTATACTTTGCCTAGGCATTCTATAGAATGACTAGTCATTCTATAGAATGCCTAAACACAATCCAGGCAAAGTATGAAATATCTTCTTCCAACAAATCTCTTTAGGGGCGGTATAAAATATTACATAAAATTAAAATTTCATAGAATTTTCTTTTTTTCCCGGAAACGTTTCCCTTTCGCTCTCGTGAAAAAGGATCTGTTGAGGGGCGGTATAAAATATTACAATTTCTTCAAATTAAAATTTCGCAGAATTTTCGTCATTTTTGCCCGGAAACGTTTCCCTTTCGCTCTCGTGAAAAAGGATCTGTTGAGGGGCGGTGTAAAATATTACAATTTCTTCAAATTAAAATTTCGCAGAATTTTCGTCATTTTTTCCCGGAAACGTTTCCCTTTTGCTCTCGTGAAAAAGGATCTGTTGAAGTTCGTAATTTTTTCCGAAAACATGCATTGGCCAGCGACGACTTCCATTCTTATTGGTGTATAATCGCACCATTTGATCCACGATGTCGACTCCATATTTAATTTCGTTATTGTAGGCAACTGTTTCTGGGGTCTTTTTCACGTTTTCGTTGATAGTTACATCAGTATGAAGTGAACTCAGAACTAGAACATTTTTAATTTTTTTTTTCTCTGATAAGATGTCAGCGTGATATCAGTTCCAGTTTTGAATACTATTGACGAGTATAGATCCCGTGTTCCTGTTTTTGCAGTTGGAGTTACCTCACGACGGTCTTTTTGAAGGGTCCCAACCAATCTTGTCCTTTTCAAAAATGCACATAATCTCAGTGATGTAAAATAATCATCTGTTGTTTTGTTTCGACGTTCTCCTAGGTAAGGTTTGACTAATCGAATAACATGTTCATAGACAAGTTAATTTGCTGGTCTGGTGTTATCTGTCCCAGTGTAATCGAAACTGATTTTCTGTCTATTCAGAATATATTTGGAATCAACGCAGGCAAGAAGCCAGAATTCTGTCCCAAATTTGTCTGGCTTACTTGGGATATACTGTGTAAATGGACATCTTGCTTTTGAGGGTAGAAGTTGTTCGTCCACAGTTAGATTGGGCCCTGGTTTGTAGCACGTCGCACTGTATTCTATGAATGAAATCCATAGTGAACATGCAAGAGAAAATTGGTCAGATCGAATCGCATGAATTTCAAAATTTCTTTGAAACGATATCTTGTCATTGTTTGGGGAAAAAATAGAGGACCCCAAATCTGGACGACCACAATGAATTCAGTAGGAAGTTTTTTGCACCTCTTGCATACATAATGGATATTGTTGCATCCAGTTCAAGCAAAGAAACTGACCAAGATGGGCTTCAGCTTCTGTATATGTCGAATCATTTTGTCGCAGAAAATAAGGCGTCACGAACCCAAAACACTTTCATTTATGTTTTTTGAGCGCATAAAATGTGGGGCCTTGATTTCCTCTCAATATATTTTGCGATCCTCGACATCCTAAAGTTGAGGAAGGTTCTATGATTTTCCATATGCTCCCATCTGCTGCAGTTTCTTAGATCGTTTCTGTGGCTTCAACGAGTTATAATGAGTCACACCACGGTCATTTTCTGCACACGAGAGCTAATTAGACCGGGACCTACAATTTATTGCCGATTCCGAACGGCAAGCTTGTTTCTAAGCTCATCGAGAGGTTGGTGCACTAACTCCTCAATGGGGGACTTCATGCGGTCAAGTCGCAGTGTCTGTTGTACCCCTGTGCCAGGAAAGTTTTCTGACAAAGACGAACCGGGTATCAAACTCACGACACCTCTAAACATCCTTTGGTACTTTAGGCGAGTATCTTATCGACCTGGGCTACCGCGCCCGAGAAATAATTTTATATTGATTTAAATATTCGTCATCAGAACCGCTACTTTCTTCACTACAGTTCGACATAGGGTAGATGTATGCTCTTCTGCACTTTCATCATAACTGCTTCCAGAGTTTCTCTCATCTAATCTTTGCATCTCCTGGAGTATTTCTTCAGTAAATATACGTTTTCTCGTCATTCTAAACCAATGTTTCCCAAAGTGGGCAATCGCCTCCTGGTGGGCGATAGAAAGGACCAAGGGAGCGATAGAAGCCACAGGTATAACATAGGGTATATGGGTTCGCTTGAGTGGGGGGGAGGGGGGTGATGAGGGAAAAATTTATCTGAAGAAGGGGGCGATGGAACAAAAAGTTTGGGAAACTATGTTCTAAACTAACTGTTTGAAAAGATCACATGCACTCAAATTTTCTACGTCCCAGAATAAACAATTTAACGGATAATATGGCAAGAATGCTTGACAAAAACCAAAAATGACACACCTGCTGACGACACTTGCAGATAAGAATGAGAGGAAAAGAAAGGTCACACACAAGGTCAAACGCAAAAAAGACTTTCAGAAGGATTATAGCCTACTTAGAAATCAATTGTGACGACGATAGTAGTATTTACCGCATAATGTGCTAGAATATAAGGAAGGGTCACTATGACCCCCCCTTCGGTCTTTCTAGGTATATCCGCTCGTAGCTTCGTTGTTAAAAAAGATAACGAAAGGAAGCTTTGGTATACAATAAGAACGTGCTAATTCAGGAACAGTCCAGAAATTCCAAGTGGTTCGGTTTGTTCTTAGCAGAGATATGGAAGCTTAAACAGCGTGCAGGGTCAAAAAGACACCCGTTCCGTCTTTCTACTGTTAATATTTCATCATTGATAAATGGAACTTGCAAATGCGGATTATGCGATATCATTTTGTCTTGAAAGAACCGAAATTTTCCTCTACGGATTTATGAACAAAAAATATAATGTATAAAGCGCCCGTTAACTCATCTAATCGAGGGTAAGTGACCGTGGTATGTCGGTCACGGAAAACAAATTGGTATACGTAGGTTTACCATATTTTATCGGTGGAAATACGGGAGATAGAGATCCTAAGTAAAGAATTGCTTATTGTTAGGTCGACGATATTTGCTTGAGAAAAATACGTGAAATTGGGATTCGAAATACGGGAAAATGTGGAACAATGTCAATTATCGCTAAATGATGCCAAAAGTAAACGAAATCGTTAACTCGTGCTAAAATCACTGAAAATTCGCCAATCGTGAGAAATAAAGTGCCACTTCAAATTAAAGTGAATTAAAAAAAAACATGACAAATGTGTGAGATGAATATTCTTGTTTTTAGTCTCTTAATGAGGCTTTTTGAATCACGTGATATTTCCCTTTTTCTGGAGAGACATACATGGTAACCAATATGGCGACTTCCTGCGCAACTCATGAAAGACATAAATCAAAATTAAAGAAACGTAGAAATGAATTGGTTTTTTTTCTACTTTTTGATGGGTGCTAGATATTTCGAAAATTTTCTTGAAGCTCAAGTTATCGATTTGCCTGCTTTTGCTTCAAAAAATGCTTGATTAAAGCTGCGGAATTTCTTCAGTGTAATTTATGGGCCCATAATTAATTTCAAAACATCCTAAACTATATAGATTGATGATATTGGATATTATAAAACAATACAGAAGTATTAATTCTCATTTTTGTGCTTGAGAAGATATAAATCAATGTTATTGCATGAATATCTAACTCAAAAGTAGGTCCGGATAATTATTTCATATTTAATTTTCTGTGCTTTATATTTCTAAGCGAACTCAATTTTTCTAAAATCGAGAATTCAGTTCAATTTTTAAAATTATTGATGAGGCGGAAAACCCTACTAAATTTCCACATTTCAACGGTAAATTCGGCAATTTTAACATTGATTTCCATGGGAAAAACATGCTGTGCTTGTCCTTCCAAGTGATACTGATGATCATAGGCGTACGCAGAATTTTCTCGAGGGGGAATTGAGATTTTTTTACCTTCTGAGGGAGTTTTACCTTTTTTCCCTTTGAGTACGCCAATGATGATGATGATGATTATGATGTCTATTCCAAAAGCCTCATTATCGTGATGTAATTTCTAAGCTGGAAAGATCATTTTAATCGTTGATTTGAAGAATAAAAAGTCAAGTTAACTTCGTTGAAAATATTTGAAAACTCAGGACATTTCTGCAAAAAAGTCGGGACCTTAGAGGAGAAATAAAATACTTTATTTCTCCTCGATGGTCGGGACAGCAAAAAAACAGAAATACGTGTAGTGAAACCTGACGTGAAGTTTTTTGTTTCTCTAATGCTTGTTATGTGTAGTGCTGCCATCTGCCACCAGTTTTTCTAACTATGAGTGAAGTGTTATGATTGAATGATTTATTGTTGTAGGACTGTCGCTCTCTGTGGCGAGACTTTTTAACGGGGAGATCGGCTTGCATTTGCGCCTTGAAGTTGGGAACCACAGAAAACCAACTTCAGCCGACCACCACTGTGGGGTTCGAACCCGGATCCTCGCAACGCGAGTCCGTCACTATAACCACTCGACCACTACAGCGGCAAAGACGCTTATAGTTTTATACTTTATTAAAATCAACTATTGAAATTATTTTTCGACGCATAAATTATATCACTATAATTACAACTATGAATAAGAATATTCACCTCACGTACGTCATGGTTTTTTTACTTTCTTGATAAAGTGATCCTCAAATATGTTCAAGAGATCCTGTATGATCTGTCCAGGGAATTTGTTAATGTTGATAAACATCCATGCCAGAGAGAATCAGGGTTCGAACCAACACTTCCACAGTAAAACGCTAGCTCCCAAACTACTCCACTGCAAGACGGCAAATACTAAACGTTGATTTAATTGTTTGCCCCTTCAAACGTTTTATTTCGTTATTTTACAATGTACTTCGTGGAATCCAGTTTTGTTCACTGCAATTCTCTCAGAGTAATGTTTGTTTCCTGCCATTGGTGTTTTTTAAGGGATTTCTGCAAAAGTTTTCCACTTTGCTTACATTCGTCGTCATTTATGGCGATGATTGGCGATGTTCCGTATTTTACCCGTATTTGAAATCCTGAGTTCCGGTATTTTTCTCGAAGAAATTTGTTAGCCTAAATGTGCAATAAAACTTAGTGACACGGTTTTTACAATCTACCAAAATTACGAGAATTCTTTGGATAGCAATTTACTTCAGCTTTGGGAGCTTACGTCAGTGGTGAAATAATTGACGTTATGTGTCTCATCAGGCCCCTAGCCAGAAATTTCATTCCAAGGGGGATCACTTTCATTTCGTGGGGAGGGACCAAAGTGATAGAATACTGGTTCCAAAAATTTTACGTCGCGGGGCACTTTTCAGAATTGTTATCATTGAGCACTAAATTTGACAACATTTACAGGTTGGTGCCATGTATAAAATACAGTAATTGTGATAAAACTGGTGATTGTGCATAATCGCCGGTTATTATGCACAATAATTTCATCCGTTTTGATCGGTGATTATGCATAGTAATCGATATAAATCCGGTGATTATGCGTAATTACAGATTTATGCCGTTTTGTTTACGGTAACGTATAAAAGGTATTCCACGAAAAACGTCCGAAAGCGATAAAATGTTGTCCGTATCCGATTTGAAATTCCAAAAAGAAATTACACGCTTAAATTCAGTTGTGATTTATTTTGACGAATGAATTTTAATTTGACGAAAATGTGACATTTTATATCGTCCATCCACAGATCCCTTGTCAAGAAAGCCAAAGGAAAAGTTTACAGAAAAAAATTAGGAAAAATTATATTAAATTGTAATCGTATAAATTGAATATTTTATACTGATCCTATAAACAGATCCCTCCTCCAGAGAGCCAGACGTTAAGGTATCCCGGAAAAATCGAAGAAAACTGTGTGAAAATTTAATTTGACGACATCGCCCCTCAAGGGATTCCTTCTCAAGAGAGTTAAAGGAAAACGTTTGAAATTGAAAACTGTGTGAAATTTTAATTTGACGACACCGCCTCTCAATGGATCCTTTTTCACGACAGAGAAAGGGAAGCGTTTCCGGGAAAAAATGACGAAAATTCTGCGAAATTTTAATTCGAAGAAATTGTAATATTTTATACCGCCCCTCAACAGATCCTTTTTCACGAGAGCGAAAGGGAAGCGTTTCCGGGAAAAAATGACGAAAATTCTGCGAAATTTTAATTCGAAGAAATTGTAATATTTTATACCGCCCCTCAACAGATCCTTTTTCACGAGAGCGAAAGGGAAGCGTTTCCGGGAAAAAATGACGAAAATTCTGCGAAATTTTAATTCGAAGAAATTGTAATATTTTATACCGCCCCTCAACAGATCCTTTTTCACGAGAGCGAAAGGGAAGCGTTTCCGGGAAAAAATGACGAAAATTCTGCGAAATTTTAATTCGAAGAAATTGTAATATTTTATACCGCCCCTCAACAGATCCTTTTTCACGAGAGCGAAAGGGAAGCGTTTCCGGGAAAAAATGACGAAAATTCTGCGAAATTTTAATTCGAAGAAATTGTAATATTTTATACCGCCCCTCAACAGATCCTTTTTCACGAGAGCGAAAGGGAAGCGTTTCCGGGAAAAAATGACGAAAATTCTGCGAAATTTTAATTCGAAGAAATTGTAATATTTTATACCGCCCCTCAACAGATCCTTTTTCACGAGAGCGAAAGGGAAACGTTTCCGGGAAAAAAAGAAAATTCTATGAAATTTTAATTTTATGTAATATTTTATACCGCCCCTAAAGAGATTTGTTGGAAGAAGATATTTCATACTTTGCCTGGATTGTGTTTAGGCATTCTATAGAATGACTAGTCATTCTATAGAATGCCTAGGCAAAGTATAGAATAAAACCGGTATTTCATACTTTGCCTGAAACGACCA
The DNA here is from genome assembly GCF_987345545.1 of Pholcus phalangioides. Classification (NCBI taxonomy): domain Eukaryota; kingdom Metazoa; phylum Arthropoda; class Arachnida; order Araneae; family Pholcidae; genus Pholcus; species Pholcus phalangioides. The sequence goes on from NW_028301602.1 coordinate 27,334,060, forward strand.
GGCATTCTATACAATGCCTAGGCATTCTATAGAATGCCTGGATTTCATACTTTGCCGGTAACATATACACTATCTATACACTATCTTGTATACACACACTATAATTCATTCTTTCTTTTATTATGAAAGAACAAATTAACCGATTAACACGAAATTTTTAGTATTTTATTTGCTATTGAATACAGTAAATGTTTGAAAATTCGATTTCAGGGGTCGTGACACCCCTTAACCTACGTTTGTTAATGATGTGTACAGAAGGTGCATTTTCGAAATCGACTCGCCATGCGTTATGATAAACAACTTTGGGTTCTTTAGAAATTACAAAATACTGTGTTGATGAATTGGGTTTCCCATGTTCTAACTGAAAAATATATACCAATACTAATTTAAAAGCCAGGTTTGGGAAATCTAGTCAGGTACTAAAAATATTTCTTTGAAGTAAGTTTTAGAATGCCGGGGGGGGGGGCTATTCTGTGGAGTTTTTTTACGTATTTCTAAAGAACCTTCGAATAGAAATGCACTTTTTAAAGAAAAGTTATAAATAGTTAAAAATTTTATGCAAAGAAGAAGCTGGTGACATTTTAAAAAAGAAGGGGGGACTATTTTTGATATAGATTTTTACTACTTGAATCACATCTTAGCATAGAATGATATGTATCTGTGAATGAATGAGAATCGTGCAATCATCCATACCCAATCCATAGTGGAAGGAGCGAAGTATATTTGTTTATTCATTCACTGTTTTTTCTTCCCTTTAATAGAATACACATTACATAAAAAGTTCCTTTTACATATTTATTTTTTTATAAATGATTGAAAATATATAGTGAATATTGCAAGTGCCTATCTTTATGAAAAATAAAGGATATTATATAGTTGAATTGGTCGCAATTTTCTACATGAATGCTTTTTGGTTAAAATCAACAGAAACGAAGTTCTGAAAAGTTAATGCTCTTGAGGGAGTTTTGAGGTCAAACGGTAATTTTTTCAAATATTGTTAAGTTTTTGTTTAAAACTCTAAATTGGTACTTGAATATAATATTGAATTAACAGTACAAACTTGTATATTCGAGTGCTCAAATGCTAATTCGACCACTTCTCTATAGCATAAAAAGGAAGAAATTTATTAATATTAAAATTTTTTTATTCTTAGTAAAATACTTTTTTTTAAATTTTATTGTTATTATTTAATTCGCCAATATGTCTTATTTAAAAAATAAAAATTTTAAACACTTGGAGAAATTTTAATTTTATCGACTAAATTACATAAACGTTTCTCATTTTCAAAGAAAGAAAATAAAATCCACTGTAACATTTGAGCAATAAGAGATGACGCTGCAAGAACAAATAAAACGTCGTTCGATAGTGAGGAAAAGAGTTGATCAGGCTTGTGTGTTCGTGTGCGCGCGTGTGGCGTTTGTCTCTTTTATGTGACCTTGTTACTGTGTATGTTTATTATATTTTTTATGTTACATGTTAATATGTTCAAATATAGTATTTGTTTACCAAATGATGCCTCGTCCATCTCTGTCAAATGCGTCACGCTACACCATAAACTAGACAAAATACAAATTTCAGTTGCATCAGTAACTAAATAAACAACAAATTATTCAAACACAGTTTTAATTAATATTCCCAATTAAAAAGTCTGGAGAATATATGCCATATAAGCTCAACCAGTGACCTGGGGGGGGGGGGGCTTTGATGCTGCACCTTAGTGAATGTCGAAGAAATTTGTTTTTAAAAACAACTGGTTCGATAGTTCTGATTTCCGTGAAAGTGTGTAAAAAAAATCTATCGTGGAGGCGGGAGGCTGTTTTTACCGAAAAGTGGCGATCCTAATCGAGACCGTGTTGATGAATTCAGAGACTCCTTGCTTGAACATTTCAGGCCCTTCCTCAACCTTTTACTGATGCAAGAATCACCTTGTCGCTGAATGGAATTGCAACAGTGAAAATGATAAGATATTGAAGGGGGTAAACAAAAAAAAATTAATTTAAAAATAATACAGAACGGGGGGGGAAGAAACCCCGGTGATTAGAGGGCTCTGTTTGACTTGGAGCGATGGAACTGTGATCCCCGTTAAGATGCTAGTGGTTTTATAATTGTTACTTGAAATTTCCACTGCGGTATTGGATAATATGCACCTAATTTCATTGTGGCACGCGACTTACTACAAACCCATCACGTGACGTGACATCACAAATCTATGACCTTTCATTCCCATCAATTCGTGAACACTCTCAACAAGTAACTATAAAAGTATATTGACATGTAGTTTTTTCGGTTTGAATGTGCTCGTTTTTTTCAAGACCCATCGAGTGTTTTCAGATTTCATTGGGCAACAATGAAATTGTGTCCGACATTAATTTCTCTGTGTTTGTTTTAAAATATACAATTTCGAATTGTTTGGACGCTCTGAACAAGAATATCATCATGAAAAAGTTTTATTAGCTCTTGTGTTTGATATATCTCCATGTTACGGTAAAAAAGTTGTTTACGAAAGTTATTGCATGGTAAAAAAGTGGCAAGAACCACATAACAATTTTACCTGGTAAATTTATTTTGTTACGAGTGAATACAGATAGAACCTGTTTATTTGGTATTTACGTTGAAGTAAATACCCTGTATAATTATGTATTTTTGTCATTGTTCATGCAAAGATGCAAATGAGTATTGCAAGCATTTTTTTGTCACATCCTCCAGTGACTTCGCTTAATTTCTTCGGGACCTGAGAATCGTTGCCCCTTATGAAAATTCTTTATCCGAGGAAAAAGGTGAAAGTCACATGGAGTAATATCAAGGAAATAATCTGGTTGTGGAAGTATCGGAGAGTGTGATGTTTTGACAGGTAATCTGACACCAGGAGGGGACCAGTGAGTTCTTAAACGTCTGCATGATTTGGTGAGACGCAAGCGACCAGATCGTTGGAAGGCCAAGTTGTGGGTGCTCAGTCACAATAATGTGCCGGCTCACAGGTCTCTCCTTATGTCAGATCACCTTCCAAAGCATCACATTCCGACACATTCACAAAACCAGCTTATTCCCTTGATCTTGCCCCATGTGACTTTTTCCATTTTCTTCGAATGAAGAATTTGCTTATGCGGCAAGGATTTCCATGTTCCGAAGAAGTGCAACGACGAAGGCACCAGAGGATGTGACCAAAAAAAAAATAAAAAAAACGACTAGCAATCCGCATTTTTACCTTTCTACGAACAATGGCAAAAATGCATAATTGCAGGGTATTTACTTCGATTTGAAACACTAAATAAACGGGTTGTATATGCATTCATTCTTCCGTAATAAAATAAGTCTCGCAACTTTTTATAGTGTTTTTATGTATATTATATTTCTATATATTGGCGAAGTTCCTATGTACGGTTTTCTTTGCATTTATTTTGTTTTCGGAGGAGGTTGGGTCATCAGGCTTTTCATCAAAGCTAGAGCCCAGGCACTGTCTATGAATAATTTTCATTTTTTAAACTTTGTGAATTATTGCTTCAAATACTTGTTTCAAAAATTTGCATTCAAATTCTAAATCTGTAGTCTGCTTTTATCAGTCATCTATTCTTTCAGGCATATGCTTTATCAAATTAAAATTTCTAATTTAATGTTTATTTTGTTTTCTATATACTTATGTTGTGTTTCAATGTATTATGTTGCGTTATTAAAGGTATGATTTCAGAGAGAACCGTTGCCATTCCAGTTTCTTTATGGCCAAAATCGTGTTCAGCACACCGAATTACATAAGAAATGACAATTTTTGTTTCGGACACAGGAACTTCGCCAAAATTTGTTGTTCGGTGTTATCTTACGAAATACTCAATTACACGTATTCGAAAAAAGGTTTGAGGCCTTGATGATGCTATTCAGTTACTATACATGTATATTAGCTGAACATATGTCTCTGATATATCTATAAAAAAAACACTCTCCCCGTGGCTTGCTTTTCCCATTCAGGAACAACATACTTTACTCATAACATAATATATATGGTTCTCATATCACGTACTAGAAGTTTGAAGTGGTCTCATCATGGTCCCTAGAGAGTAAAACAGTTATCATGAAGTGGAAGGCGGGAAGAAAGATCAACTAACGGCATTCTCGTAGGAATATAGAAGCAATAACACTATAATTATGTGTGTTTTCATACATTTCCTCCGTTTTACTCTCCTCATATCGGTGAAAGTTATTTTCAGAAAACGTTAAAATAATAATTACGGAGACTAGAGAGGAAAGTATTTTACGTCTATGAATCACTCTTTTTATGTTCGGTCTGGAAGCGGAATTTGCAAAATGATTTCTTTCTCATACAATCAATTTCGAATAATATCTTTAGAGAATTTTATCGTCAAAAATTTAATGCGAATCAAATATCACTTCTCGGGGAGATGTTGCAACTGCTCAAGAAAGTTTGATGGAGGGAGAACTTGGGAAATAGTGTCTTTGGACGCTTTCCTTTTCCCAGAAAACATCAATAATCTCCCTCCACGAAATATGAGAACACTTGAAAGAAATGTCACAGTTGACGTTATAACAAACTCCTTTTCAGAATTTTCGGCAACGCATATTAAACGGAAAACTCAATCTTCTCTTCCACATACACGTACACATTATTGGATACGTAGGAGTTGAGGCAACTCGCTCCTTCGTATATGTGTGTGTGTGTGTGTGGTGTGGCGGCCATGGGTTCTAGTTATAAGGAGGGATTTTGACGGGAAATCACATGAATAGAGTTTTGCAGCAGGTGCTTTCGACAGGAAAATTAACTCGTAAAAGGAAATGTGCGTGATCCAAATTAACGCGCGCAACGGCGGTGCATCCATCGCCAAGATGTTCGGAGAGCGACTCCATCATTTCTGTTTCTACTTTAAATGTGAACATGTATTTATTATATATAAAAAGTGTTCCTTTTCAAGTCGGTTCGCGAGATTTCCTCTGTAGTCATATTTAATGTTGATTAAAAATTGAAATAATTTCAAAGGAACAGTTGAGAAAGAGATAGAGAAAGAGAATGAGTGAGTTGTTCATAAAATAGTTACTGATAGTCACCTTTGGTGTCATCATTGAAAGAAAAATGTGAATTTATACATAAAAATTTCCTTAAAAAAATTTTAAATCTGTATTACTTTAAATGATGATTTTTTAACCCTTCTGTATCACGAATAAGGAATTCAGGATTCGATTCAGATTTTAGATTCTCAAACTTTTATAATTCAGCTCTCCACTCTGGATCAGGGTTTGTTATGTACTTGCGTCAAAAAGATGAGGTGCACGAACCTTCTGAAGCAATATGGGTATACATACGGTGTCTTTGTGCCACTAAAATGGAACTGGTACTCTCAACATCATGGGTACCATGAGCAAAGGAACGCTCTCGGGACACGTATTTAAGCTTAGAGCTTGAAGTAACGGATTAATTACATCAGGGCCTGTTTCTCGCATGGATAAACGGCGCACGTGGCCAGGGTCCTCAAAATCCACTCCTTCTTTGTATTTTAGGCACAGCCCACATGCCCCAATCCCATGCATGTGTCTCTGCCTCAAAGAAAATTACAGGGAAGAAAAGTTTATATTTGCCCAGTGTTCAAACTTATGAGTAACAGGCCTTGACTTACATATTAACATCCTTAAGATGGCACTGGTTCTATGCGAAGTTCTGATAGATTCCGATAATATTCGAAATTTTCCCCACTATATTTTCACTGAAAAGCTCTATTTCTTCCCATCTGAATTTTTTTCACAGCTCTCCAAGGCCTCCCTCAGCCACTTATCATGGCTCTTATTACATTACATTTTCACCCGTGGTTCATTTAGAATATCCCAGGATCGCAAGAGTGTCGCATGGCTTCTGTTTGAGAAACACTGTTCTAAGAAACTCACGGTGGCTTTCTCTCAGAGAGCTTTTACTATACTTCCTCCCCAAAAAAAAAAGTGTGAATATCACGTGATAAATAACGAAGGAAATGTCAATACTTTAAATTTCAGAGAAATTCTCGGAAATGAAAAACTTCGCAAAAATTATAATTTCTATAATAAAACTTTATAATCGAATAAAACTTCGAAGTATCGATAACCTTACGTTAGAAAACGTATATTTAATATCGAAGAAATGCATAAAAGCCCTCCGAAAAGCTTATTATACATACTTTGGATTTTTCTTATTCTTCCCATAGAAGAAATAAAAATATTTTACAACGATCTTTCCACCCCCCCCCTTCTTTCGGTAATATTCCTTAAATTTTTCTCTTTCATTCATAAAGATCGGAATTTTTTACCCTTATTTTTACGATTTCAGAGAATTCTCTCATATATTTTAGGGACATATCCCTTATATATATATATATATAAAAGAATAATAACAAGAAAAAACCACAGCCTTGAGGTTTTTATTACTCAAAGTTGAATTTAAAATGAAATTGAAAATTTTTAGTTTTTTCTTTTTTTCCCCTCGTTGCCTAAAGGAGGAAGAAATTTTATTTCCTCCAATATATCAATAGCTTTTGAGAGTGCTACCTATCATATTGAACGAATTATTATAATACAGCTGGAATCTAAGATGGGGGGGATGTGCATATATATATATATATATATATATATATATATATATATATATATATATATATATATATATATATATATATATATATATATTTATTTATTTAAAAGAAGGCCATATAATTTCAAGATAAATTTGAAAATTGTCTCTCGAAATTTGTCGCAAAAAAACGTGTTTATTGTATAGAAATGAAAATGTTTGACTTGGGAATATGATAAAAAATATTTTTTAATACGTTAACGTACAGATTTTTAGCACTTCATGATTCGTAAATCTTAGAGGACGTTTAAATCTTCCTACAAAATACGTAGGGGGGGGGGGCACTGGATCTACTCTTCAAATGAGGGGCTGGTTCGATTCTTGAAATGCAGAATTTTCAATCCATGGAATGCGTATGAAGTTGGCCTACCTTAAGACACGTGAAAGGCATGCTCACTCATAGAAATGGCTAAGAAATTTGAGTAGTTTTAGAAATGCGCATGATACTTGCTCACCACCATAGGGATTATTATTTGTTTATTGTTTATTATTTAGTAATGGGTAGGAAGCTTGCCCAATCCCTGAAATACATAAGAAGCTTGCTCCTCAAGTAATGTGTGAAAGGCTTGCCTACTTATAGAAATGGGTAAGAAGTTAGAGTAGCCCTATAAAGGCGTATGATTCTTGCTCACTGCCTAGAAATGCGCAGGAGGCTTGCTCAATCCTTGAAACGTGAATAGGAGCCTTGCTCACAAGAAGAAATACGCAAATGGCTTACTCCCGCATAGAAATGGTCAAGAAGTTGCATAACCCTAGAAATGCATGCGATTCTTGCTCACCACCTAAAAATGCGTAGGAGGCTTGTTCAATACTTGAAACGCAAAGGAAGCTTTCTCAATCCTTGAAATGTGTATAGGAAGATTTCTCTATATATATTCTTGAAATGCGTATAAGAATTGCTCACCCCGAAAATTTCGTGAAAAGCTTGCTTACTCGTGAAATGGGTGGAACAAGTTTGCGTTCATCACCTTGAAATGCGTAGCTGGCTTGCTCACTCCAAAAAACAAGATGCATTGGAGGCTTACTCACTCCAAAGTAATGCTTAAAAGGATTACTGAATCCAAAGAAATGGTGAAAGGATTACTCACTCCAAAGAAAGAACTTACTCACTCAGTAGAAATTTGTAAGAAATTTCCATAGCTTTAGAAATGCCAACGATTTTTGGTCACCGCTCAGAAAGGCATAGGTGGTTCACCCTTTTTAGAAGGGGTAATCGTTCTTCTCCGCGGAACCTTCGTCTTAATGGTGGTCCTGATTTACAACGTTTGGGGATGATAATCATGGCAGATGTCGTTAAACTTCAGTGTGATTAAAGGATATCCCACAATCACATACATTAAAATTACGTTTCATTTAACAATTTTAACCCATACCAGTTTCAAAAAAGTACATGGCGGCACTAACAAAAAAAAAAATCATAAGCACCTTTAGGTGAAATTTACTTCGGTATTGAAGCAAAATATACCCGCGAAATTCATATTTATTAAATTTCTCCCGCATTTCCCATGAATATATTGTACTATAACCTTCGTTTTCGAATGACTCACGAGCATCATAAAAACTCCAATTCATACCTTTAGGCTCAAGGAAAATGCATCGTAAATTGATAACAGCTCCGGGATATACACGTAGCATATTATTACATTCCATGAGATTTCATGAAAAAGCATTCAGTATATGACGATCATATTCATTTAAAAAAAAAGAAAAGAAAGTATATCCATTGCCTTCGATACGAAAATAAATTTTTGGAATCGATACAAAAATAAATAAAGTAAAATTTGAATTTCTCACAAATCGCTGCTTTTTTTATATATTTGTGAAAGCGCGTTGAAAGTATACATTCATAATAACGTAATAAAATCATAGCCATAAATATAAGTTAACGGCAAGAGGAAATGCGTTGCCACTCAAAAAAAAAGTTTATTTTCTTATTTTTCTTTCCCCCCTTCATATATGATGTTTCTCTTGTAAATCATTTTTATGACTCCCAGATTTAGCGCCAATTTTATTTTATTTTCAGAATAAATATCCTCAAAACCCTTGATCTTTTCTGGAAGGAAAATGTTTCGATTTTGTAAAAGCTTTCGGAGTTTTTTGGAAAAATGAAAAAAAAAGGAAAAGGATTGAAATGACGAAAATATAGGATTTAATGGAGAATGTTTTTTAAAGCATCGGATCTGCAAACTATGGCTATTCAGGGCGGGAAAAAACTACTATGTGGAACGATGTAATAGGCAATTCTATTCGGAAAGTTTTTTTCCCCGATGTTAATATGTAGAGATTTTTATTTTTTCGTGTGAAGTTTTTTTTAAAACTACCTTGAGAACGATGGATATTATTTACTACAAATCTGGACTGTGCACACAGTTCAAGTTGAAAGTTGCGCAAATTGGTTTTTGAATGTTTTGGAAATCAGGTAGGAATCATTTCCAGCCCTTCAAATCGTTTTCTTTATTCATCTCTATGAAATGTGCGAAATTTCAGTATTTTCACAAGCATATGCATCATCGATTTAAAATGTGGAAAGAAACTTCAATTGTGCTTAATTATAAATATGTATCACAGTATATGACAAAACCGCAAAACAAGGGTGACTGTAGATGTCTCTAGATCTATCCTGGTGTCTTGGCCAATTTTTGAGTTATCTCGTTCTATAATAACACGTGAAAAAATGTATATTATACACGAATCGCAGAATCAGTATAATACGAACTACAGTCTATATCGCTCATCTTACATACATTGTATTTGGTGCTATTTTGAGATATGTCGGAGGAGAAGAATCACAATTTTAGTGACGATTATTACTGATAATGGCTACTACTACTTAACCGTGTATGCACTCGTAAATATTTCTCACAATTCGTCGAAAATACATCGTTCCATATATATATATATATATAGCAGTTTTTTACCCTAAAGAGATGATGCGTGCTATTTGGTGTTATGTAAGTATTGTGTTGAAGGTCTGCCTGCTCTCTTAGGAGGGACTTTTTGCGAAATGGGAGACCGGTTCTCATTCACATCTCGAAGATGGAAAACTGCAGAAAAACCACTTTCAGCTTACCACCACTGTATCGCCGACGGGATTCGAACCTACTTTACCACACGCAAATTTCGTACATATCGTCATACAGAAATTTCCAACCATTGCAGTTGGAAATTAAGGCGCTATCTATCGGTGGTCGCCCCAGACTCGGTAGGTAAAGAACTTGCTTTCGACGTTTTTTCCCCGGATTCGAACCGGTGAAACTTGACGGTAACCTTCATGGTGGAAGACCAGCATTTTACCATTATACCACTCGGCCGAGAGTTAGAACCAGGATCCTCGTGATAGGAGCCCATCACAATGTCCACACGACCACAGCATCAATTGGCTAGATGTTCCACTGCAATTGATTGATAAACAGTGTGCTAAGAGACTGACCGGGAGTATCAGGAGATATTTTGCTGACATAAAATTTTATTGGATATAGTAATTAAGATAGATTCGCAATCATAGTACTTGAGGGTGCCATTAAAATTTCTGGAGTTCGGGCAGGGATACGCGAACCATCGAAAATTTCCAATGCGTCCAGGAGAACGTCGTAGAAAGTTTGGAAATTTCCAGGAGAAGATGGGTTATCTTTGTCCAGCTCGGAGATGACTCATGCCTGAATTGAGATTAAAACCTAGACAACAAAAGAACAGAAGTTACTACGCTAATAACAAATTATCCGCATCTTAAGAGCGATTTCCCATTTGTAACTTGGACGTGTGTGTCTCTATGGTGCATCCAATTTTCATGATACCTAAGCTGAAAAATCTGCATGAATATCTACACATATTCAAGTACGTATTCAGTAGTAAATATCAAATTCGTATTCAGTAGTAAATATCAAATTCGTATTCAGTAGTAAATATCAAATTCGTATTCAGTAGTAAATATCAAATTCGTATTCAGTAGTAAATATCAAATTCGTATTCAGTACTAAATATCAAATTCGTATTCAGTACTAAATATCAAATTCGTATTCAGTACTAAATATCAAATACGTATTCACTTATTTGGGAACATGCTATTGTAATAATAAACCTACGCGGTTAGAATACAGCAGACATAACCAACGAAAAAAATAATAATAAACGATTAATTCTTTTTCTAATTTCCACATATCAAAGCCAAACAAACATTGTGCCTCACCACCGTTATTTACATATTTCTGTCTTTGTTTGCAAACCGAACGAGGATTTTGAACTGTGCCGCATGCTAAAAATCAAATTATATCGTTTACACACAAAATATATAACATAAATAAAATTTTATTCAATTGATATACACATGTGCACGAAAGCGTTTTCCTCCCTTTTTATTTCCTTTTTTCCCTCCGTTCAGTTCCGCGTCTGAAGCAGAAAAAAAAAATTGAAATAAAAATGGAAATTTAAACTCACTTATTAAACTTTTTAACCCGAAAAAAAAAGAATGAAATATATCAGAGACCGTAAAAAAAATTTATTGACCGGGAAAAAATATTTTCCATTTTAGTCCTGATTTTTTTTTCCCTTTTCCCATGATATTTTTACGTTCCGGGGAAAAAAGTTAGTTTTTCATTTTTTTTTCCCGACCACAAAATTTCGTATATCTCAACTTTTCTTTAAAAAAAATGAAAAAGAAAAAAATATATTTTTATTATTCCTTTGTCAGCAAGTTGTTATCGTTTGCCTTGTCTCTTTTCTGAACTTTTCTCTCTCAGTTTTTACTATTATATATAAAGGAGCAGAGGGGAAAAAAAAGTGAAAAAAATTAGATTCTTGCAAGGTAATCATTTCACGTTCCTATTTTATTTTTAAAAGAGAGTTTTGTATCCACTGTATTATATATATATATGTGAAAAAAAAATTGAAAAGAAAAAGTTATTTTATCATCAGGAAAAAATAATAAATCTTGTTTCGATTTTATTCCCTGGAAGGTTAAAAAAAAAAATAAAATCCGATACGAAGTAGAATGTGCCTATCAATTACTTTACTATTTATCTTATGTTTCCTTATTTTCCGTTTCCTATCCGAACACGCTTTCGCGATTAGTTTTTTTTGTGCAATTCAGTGGAATGTGTGAAAAAAGAAAAATTACAGTATATCGGTTTCCCTCTAACAAAAGTTATTATGTACGAATGGGATCGAATTATGGCTAATCTGGAGAAGGAAGGACTAGTGATTGCTAATTACTTTTTTTTTGTATTTATTAGGGTTTCATTATAATGAAGCTTCGATAAGTCAGAGATTAACTATTAATATGGAAAGGAAATGTATGGGAATCTCTGTTGATAAGATAGCGGAAACATCGTTGGTGTAAATGTGAAATGTGAGGATAATTTACATATTTAACCTTTGTTCCATGTATTAATGAACTGAGTTGGAGGTCGGAAATTCAGCTGAAAATGCCTCGATTGATTACAAATTGGCATATAACTTTTAAATAACTATAATTTGATGTCTTTGCGAATAAAAGTACACAGTATAGTAGGGTATTTCAAGAAGAGTGTTCTACCGGAACAAAAATTCTACAACGGCTTCTAAAGTTAGAGTAGAATATGAGAAATATACTCAGTAAAAATTTATACAAACTATACACACAGAACTCCTTGCAACATGAAAGACGTAGAACTCAGATACATACGTCATTCACGTTGCAACATGAATGACGTATATATCTGAGTTCTATGCGTTGTTAGAACATTTTTTCTAATTGGAAGTTTGCTTCTAGTATAAACGATTCGCCAGTAAAAATGTGACATTTCGAAACATTTCGGCATGTGTGTTTCGAATGAATTTTTTTATCATATTGAAAATTTCGCAACATTTTTTTCATCATCGAATCATTATAATCAATTAAGTTTTTAATAAATGGAATAGCTTACCTCCAGCATAGTAAATTCTAACACAAATGACATGTTAAAAAAAAAGTACGATAAACATAGTGGGATAAATCGAAAAAAGGACTCCATACTTAGATAAGAGACACACACACAAATACAAATACAAATACAAATACAACACCACAACAGGCAAAATGCCCAACGAGGTGGCTGATAAAAAGATGCCCATAAAAATATGGTTGTCATATGTTTCAAAAATACAGCAACCCAATTAAAAATGCAATTAACACAAATTACAAACAATATATACACATGATAAAATATTATACAATGCCCATAAAGAATACTTATGGTTGTCTTATTCTAAGAATGGATAGCTTCTCGATTTACCCCAACATGTTCATCGTATTTCTTTTTAAACGTGTCAATTGTGTTACAATTTACTACCTCCGGGGGCAAGCTATTCCACACACACACAACCATAATCTTTGTTATGGGCAGAGTGTATTATTTATTATTAATTAATAGTTTTTTCGTGCTATACTCTGTCTTCTTATATTAGTTGCTGTATTTTAGTTATATTTGACATCCATATTTTTTATGGGCATCTTTTTTCACCCAATTACTTCACCAAACACGAACTTTGGCAATGCGCTATCTATCGGTGGTCGCCTCAAGCTCGTTCGAGTATAGTGTACTTAGTTCGGGTAAAAGTATACTTTTCGCCGGGCTTGAACCTGGGACCGTGACAGCAACCTTCACGGTAGTAGACGAGCATCTTGCCACCACTCCATTCGGGCGCCTTTTCATCCACATGGTTCGACAGTTCGCCCGTTGTGGCTTTTGTGTTTGCATTTCTGTACAAAATCATCATTATTTTTATGACATGAAATTTATAAACACATTATTATCAACAAATGTTTCCGATAAGTGTATATATGAAAATTTTTTCGTAGACTGAATAGCATTTCTGCGATCTCGACAAAATATATTTCCCATACATCCATCCACCATAGTCTTCTTTCCTGTTCTGAATGCATTTTCAGTTTAAAAAACAAAAAAAATTGAAAAAGGATTTTCACGTAAAATTTTGTGAAACAAGAAAACGGACGAACGTGAAACGAATTTTAAATTCCATACGGGTAAATAAAAGGTACGCGATGCCACGTATGAATACAAAGCGAGGAAAGATGGAGAATTCAAGTGAAAAAATACGAAAGGGTAGATTCATTTCTACGATACCGCCGTGTTATATTCTCTATCTCTCGTGAGTGTGTATATGGTGTACCACCAGAGATTTCAAGGACAAATTTCCAATTTTCCATATGGAACTTCTGCGACCATCTCTCACGAAATACAAAAAGCACGTTCGGTTGGTTTCAACTACTTTCCAACCTACAATCCTATTCGTTTCGTAGTGCTATTTTTTTCAGGTGCGTATCCGTGGAGATTTGGTCCGGGATAAACTTCCGCAAACATTATGAAATACAGTATAGAAAAGTATATATTTTTTAAAAACTCTTCTTTGTGCTTTTTTCTAGTGAGAAATAGAAACTTGTGATTGAATTGTTATACATACTTTTCTATTTTGTGGGAGAAAATTTGTATTTTATCAGAAAAACAATATTCCTTTTTTCACAGTTTTTCATTTATAAGTTCACGTTCCCAGATATTAGCTAAATGTAGCCTATATAAAATTTTCTGAGAAAAATAGTCAAACCTTGATTTATCGATTCGGTTTAATGATTTCGTCTAAATCGGAGAAATTACAGCTAAATCTCGATAATACGAATATGCAGCAGACAGTGAAAAAGTTCGACTTTTCGAAAATTCTGATTTCCGAAAACATAAAAAAAAGTGATATTATCGAATATCGTATTAGCAAAAATTTGGACTGTAAATTTGGACTGTAAATGAAGAAATTTTGAAGGATGAATAATTTTAATGCTTAATTATGGAATGAGAATATTCAAAAAACAAAACCCATGGACATACGTATTAATGAGTATGGAAGTGTATGCACAATATTTTTATTAATTAAACTTATATATCGAGAAGGAAAAATGATTCTCTATAAAGAAATTAAGTAATTTTTAACTGCCCCTAAATTTAATTAACGTTTGAAGAATGTCTTTCACGAATAATATCCCTTTTTTCAAGATTGTTGGTACGGTATTCGGATGAATGCCTTACTATTCAACGACAAACTTTTCGTAGAGAATTTTATTTCTTTCCATTTCATAGGCAATTTATTATTTTTACTTTCAAATATAAAGCATTAAATTTGTCTTCGACATTTTTTGAAAAATCTACGCATAATCAAGAGCTTTTATTGACGTTTCACAATTGCGTTCAATTATGTGTGTTTACCCCACACCTTCAATCTTTCACAGGGAGGATAAATGTAATTTTTGAAAAAAATAATCTCATACCCAAAAACTTCCCCTTAAAGGAAGGAAACTTCGAGTTAAGGAAATATTTTTACACCAGAAATAGTATTGAAGGTTCTAGAGCAGAGTAAAAACGTTGACTTAAACGAGATTTGGTTTATTGGAATTCGAGACATGAATTAACGGATATACGGTCCAAACAGAACCACGGCAAAATATAATTTTTCAGTGCACATGAGCTCCAAGGAAAGATTGAGAGATTCGTTGACTTTGCAGTCTAGTGCGTTCACCCGGAAAGTGAAAGGACGTGGGTTCGATTCCCCGCAGGGGCAATTGAATTTTCTCTTTTTCCAAAATATATCTTCGCAACAGCCCGTGTTAAAAAAATCTTCGTATGGTAGAGGAAAGTGACGTCATCCTTTCAAAAATATAATTTGTCTGACCTTGATTTGG
This sequence comes from Pholcus phalangioides, assembly GCF_987345545.1. Classification (NCBI taxonomy): domain Eukaryota; kingdom Metazoa; phylum Arthropoda; class Arachnida; order Araneae; family Pholcidae; genus Pholcus; species Pholcus phalangioides. The sequence continues at coordinate 27,349,359 of NW_028301602.1, forward strand.
CTACAGAAATTTGGATGATGTTGTTAAATTTACGAATGGAATCATACGGTCCGGACAAAGACTTCATTCAAATTTATTGTGCCTGCTTACTGATTTAGTGACCGATTCAGAGGATTTCTTCAATTTAAAACCGGAAGTTTTGTTATATATGGCTTACACTAAATTTTCATAAATGGTGTCTCTTCCCTGATTTAGTGATATATTCGGACAGTTTTCTCGATTTAAACTGTCTGGACAAAACCACATTAACATCTATGGTTTCCGTTCCTGACTTAGATACGTATGCGGAAAATTTCTTCAATTTAATGTCACACTGTGAAGGCAGAACTGCATTCGAATCTATATGGTGTCAGTTCCCTGATTCAGTAACAGATATGGTTTATTTCTTAAATTTTTAAGGACGAACTTTTTCAAGTCTGCATAAAACTACATTTGAATCTATGTTGCCTGTTCCTTGATTTACCGATAGGGGATGATTTCGACAATATAAAAACGGTATTATACTGTCCAAACGAAGCTACGTTCAAATCTATAGTGTCCGTTGGCTAATTTAGACAGAATCGGAAGATTTCTTCAAGTTAAGAGCAGAATTATACGATCCAGACGCATTCAAATATATGGTGTCTGTTCCATGATTCTGCAGAAGATTCAGTTAACTTAATTTCAATTTAAAGACGGAATTATAAACTTATGCAAATGCTCATCGATTTTACACCTGTTGAAAATAGCTAAACAATTTTGCGGACCGATGAAAATGAGAGAAATAATTTTTAAGACCGGCAAAAAAAAAAGTTTATTCACGGACCAGCAAAAAATGCATAAAGATTGATGATGCCTTTTTGCTCTGTTAAGAGCATGAAATCATTAGTCTTTCTGGATATCAGGTCGAAATGAACTTGAAAAATAGTATCGCGCTCTCCACCGGGAATCGAACCTAGAACCACTTGCATACCGGGCAATCGCACTAACCATTATACTATAGAGACGACAGTCCTACTTCGGCCTTTATCTCATCAATCGTTCGTCGTAGAGCTATAGTCCTGATTTAAAAAATGGCCAAAATGTGTTCAAAAATCACTCTGAACCAGTTTCGAGAGCGAAAATACGGTGTCATAAAATTAAAAAAAACATCGAAATTGTTATACGGTCAACCCTCTCCTCTAACTTCCAAGGGTAAAGTTGTTGCCCTGTCTCTTTCGAGGTCAAGAAAAAATTCTCACATTTTTATGTGCAATATTCGCTAAGACATTTGAGTTAAAAAATTGGAGAAAAGTTGGGAAAGATCAGTATAAACTAACGGACAACGCTTCTTTCCCTTATTTTTGCTGTTATTTCTCAACTTTTCTCCGATTTTTTGAATCGTAACATTTCAGGGAATATTTCAGTTAGAAACGTGCAATTTCTTTGTTGGCCTCAGGAGATGCAGGGCAACAACTTTCTAATTTGAAATTAGAGGACGGGGCAACCGTATGAAAATTAGTTTTTTTAAATTTTATGACACACTGTGTTTTCACTTTCCAAAACTACTTTACCACACACAAACACTGGTCATATTGCCATACGCCAATTTCCAACGAGGAATTGGGTGGGAAATGAAGGTGCAATCTATCGGTGGTCACCAGACACTTGTTAGGTAAAGAACTTGTTTTCTATGTTCCCTCCGCCATCGGATTCGAACACGTGAACCTTGACAGTAACCTTCAGAGTGAAAGACGAACATCTTACCACTACTACTACTAATACTCAACCGTACATGCACTTGGTACGGAATTGTTAAGTGTCGGAATTTCGTGTACGTGTTGTGAACCCAACGTTTGTTTCTGTGTAATGCTTGTTATGTGTAGTGCTGTCATCTGCCATAAATTTTTGCAACTATGAGTGAAGGGTAACGAGTGAATAATTACACCGTTTCAGGCCTGATGCTCGGCTCGCAATTGCGCCTCAAAGTTGGCACCCACAGAAAATCAACTTCAGCCAACAACCACTGTGGCGATGGTGGCGTTTGAACCCAACATATTACCACTTGCACCACTCACTACACTCTCGGAACTAGCACAGGATGATTTTTGAACACATTTTGAGAATTTTTGAAAATTTGAACCCTACGTCTACGACGAACGGTAAATGAGATGAAGGGGGAATTATGACTTACAGAACACCCTGTATATAATTCATACATAAATTATTCTTAATATAAAGCCATCATATATGTTTTATTTTTGCGGACTGGCACCGCTGCAGCAATGGAAGAACACTGAATTGCACTACTTCAAAATACATGGTGTTTGTTCTATGATTTAGCGACAGGTTCAGAAAATTTCCGATTCAGCGATAATTTTTTCTGCTCCTATATCAGTCGTTGAATCAAAGGTTAATAAGACGAAAAAGGAGAAAAGAAACTCAATTTTTTTTTATTTTGTAATTGATTTATAAATTTATAATGAAATCAGAATGAAATTTTGGAGACCTTGGAGAAACATTATAATTCTTTAAAAAGGTATAAAGTTATATTCTCGCATTTACATTTGAATTCTGATCTAAAAAATTATGAATATATTTTATGTAGCGAAAGAACTTTTATACATTTTCCGAATGCTTTTTGTTTGAAATTTAAGTTCTAGCAATTTCGAATTTACATTTCTTTGAACACATTCACTTTGATATATAAATGATGAGATCGCATTTAAATGAATTTTTTAAAAAAATACTTCCATGAATATTCATATATATTTTACTATTTATTTTCCTTGTAGAGAATATCATAATAAAAATGGTGATTAGCCTAGATGTGGAAAATTTCAAAAGCTGCTTTTATTTTGTTATTTTGTAGAAAAATGATTTTTTTTTGTTATGAATTTATATAATTTTTTTTTTGACGCGAGTACCTACCTCTAAGGCATTGAATGAAAAATGAATAAAATACTCAAATTTCTCCGAAGAGGGCGGGGGAGAATAATAAGAAAATAATCTAATTATATAAATGTGTGATCAATATCGTTTTCTCGTGACAACTACCTTTGATAAATTTCGAGGCATTTAATATGGAAGGCATTTGCTGACACGGGAGAGCTTAAGAGATTAGTCGTTGACTTTTATGAGATTTACTGGTTTTTTGGCTCTTTTTTTTTCATGGAATTGATCAAATCGTATTGCGTCAAAGATAAACGAATCGGAAAAAAAAATGTGATGCAAAAAAAACGAATTTTTCGCTTTTACGTAAAATTATATGTATATTAAAAAGCTTTCTCATAGAGCTAATTTTAAGCTGTTTCTTGCTTTTTTTCATGAAACTTGATAATTTTTATTTGATTTTTTCTTTTCAGAATGTTTTAACTGAATTAATTATTATTTATCGAAAAATTATATAGTGTATGTTTTTCCTAATGTACAAGTATTAGTCATTAATTTGACATATATAAACACGTCAACTTTGATTAATGAAGATATATATACAATTTAGTAAAAATGCAATACGTGAAACATAATAAACAATTTATTGCATTATACATTTCAAACCCGAGAATTAATTTTTCTGAATTTTCAAAATATTATTGCATTTAATACTTACAAAATTCATTAAAAGCATGAATTTCCTCAAATCTTTATTTCTCAAATTTTTAATTTCTATTTTATTTTTTGTTTCGTGGAGAAATAACTCACTACGTCCAACGTCCAAATTTTTTCAGCCAAGATGATGTTGGGTGTATTCATCTTTACATACAATTTTTTCCCAGGATTGCGTTGCTAAATTTTTTGCAATAAATCGCACTTTCTCCTGGAAGCCATCTTAAAAACCCCTTGAATGTTCAACTTTGAGTGTTGCCAGCTGATGAAAGGATTAATGAGTACATATTTAGGATTGATATCAATATTTTCGCGTGCAGTCATAAATCATATTGATATATCCACAAAAGTAAAATTTTACTGCACCTGTTTTCTACAGTTATTTTATTTCATGTCTTAGTATAAATCATGTATGACAACTTCTCTATGGAACAAATTTCAAATTCAAAAAATAAACAGAGCTTAATTCACGAAAAATTTATTCCAGAAACATTTTCTTCATTCGATCCTAAAACATATCTAATAATCAATTTTTCTTATGTCTAACTAAAGATTTCTTCCTCTATAACTTTGTTTTAATGCAATTCTTATTTTTCGCTCACGTGAATTTAGTACTAGAAGAAATTTACTATCTCACACGCGAGTTTCATTGTATTTCAGGTACTAACCGATCAAATATCCTATAATACAGTAGCAGCAGAGAAGTAAGTAGAAAAAAAAAAGAAATTCCTTATAATTGCCTATTACAGAACATTAGAAAACTTGAAACTTTTCTCATTTCTGTCAGGTGAGCTCCGTCTTTTCTATTCCATTAAAAGGAAAATACATTTCAAAGATAAACTGAATCGGGCAGAAAGTAATTTATTTGCGAAATTTCCTTCAAGATTAATTTCATGGCTGAATAATTTCAACTTCACGCTTTAAATTTTTGATCAACTTTCTTCTCCCAATCCTCAAATGATGATTTTTTTTTTCATTAAATTCGAAAGATTTCATCGTTTTTATTTCTTACCTCTCATTAAAGAAAAAGGATAATTTCCGGAAACCTTGAAAGTTTCAGGAAAAAAAAAATTTAATGGTCATAATAATGTCCGGCAACAGGAATAATGAGCTGGTGTAAGATATTCACCGCTAATGTTTTTTTCTTCTTCTCTATTTTCAATCAAGTTGAATTACAAGTCATAATAATTTAAGGTTTAGAATTTACTGCTTTTCATGCGATAGTCGGAAAAAAAAAATTAATTACCAAGTCAATGAGAGGAAGCTGAATGCACATGTAAATGAGCTCCGTTAATGCAACGCGATGTACTATGTATGTTACTTTAATGAACATGTTTCTTTTCCTGATTATTAAGTATTTTACTTTTCCCTCCAATTTCATTTAAAATTAAAATTACTGTTTAGAACAAGGGTGATTCCTTTTATAAATTAGAGAGAGGTTCGTCAAAATTTAGTTCCCCCAAGCCCTAAATATTTGTTTGCAAAAATTCAATTATTGGGGTAATCAATCGAAAATGGTTTGCGTTTGTCCAAATTCTGAAATATTCGTCTCAATAGGATGACGTTGAGGGAAGCGATCTCCTCGCTTTTCAGATTCCCAAATGTAAAGCCTACCAAATAACTTTTTAATTTATGACAGCGTTTTTTAACCTATAATCTGAAGTCAAACTTGCAGGGAAAATTCTGCTGAAGGGAGAATTATTTGTCTTAATTAATATAAGTAATATCCTTATGGGTTCCAAAACATTACACCTTCATACTTAGCGTCACCTCATACGATCAAGGAATAATTCAGATATTACTGATTGTGGCAAAAAAAAAAATTCAGTTTACGACAAATTCGGTAACTATCGTTAAAATTGCTGAAGGGTGAAAAAATAGAGGGTTGACGAAATGGTGAGGAGTCCATTGTGATCACCATATTTCAGAGAAAAATACGGTAAGTCATCAATTTTTTGACCAGAAATGTCGCCATATGTTGGCAAAATCAAGAATTTATTGTTGCTAAAACTTCTGCTTTGATGCAGCAATCTCTATCAACAAAATTTGAACTGCATTTTTTCCCCTGCACAATTAAAAAAAAGAGAGATTCCTCTTCATGAGAATGATTTTTCGTAAACCGCATTCATATACACCAATTTCTTCAATTTTCATGAACTTTTAAACTATTTAAGAATTTATAGGATACTCTCCAAAGCAGTGGTTCTTATCCTGGGAGCACCACGGGTGAAAATCAGGTGATAGGGGAGCCACGAGATGTGGTGAAGGGACCCACAGATAACTGTGAAGAAATAAAGCTTTCAAATGGAATGAATATGTTGGGAAAAATACATGGGTACCTTCACAATACTGTAGAGCTGCCTAAACAACTAGTGGTCATGAGCCTCGGGTCAACCCGAGGCTTTATATTATACACATCAGAGATCTGTAATATAATTTTTGAATGTAAGTACGTAAATATATAAGCTGTTACTTGCAGATAAGTATGGGGGGGGGGCAGAATGTCAGTTTGCCAGAGGGCCAATGATGGTGAGACAGCCATGCAACAACCCCAATATGAAAGAAGCTCACTGAACTTTAGCCCAGTATGGGTGAGAGCCCATAATAATGTGCTGGAAGAGAGATTTATTGTTACGTTTGTTGGATTGCCCGTATCTTACAAGACTTATTTTTCCCATATAATGCGGCTCTTGGGATAAATAGTTACACCACCCCTCTTCTCTCCCCCGGGTCCGCGGAGTTCTTAATTTAGTCAAAACTAAATTTATAAAGCAGAAAAATCTTATAAATTTAGTTTTGACTAAATTCAATTCAATAAGTAGAAATGGTCTTGCTCTAACATACGGGGTGGACCCTGGGTAAGACGAGTGAGCCACGAGATGAAAATACGGTCCAAAAGGGGGCCACGGGCTAAACAAAGTTGAGAAACACTGCTCTAAAGCATGCGAGGAAAGTTTAAAATAAAAAATTTTTGTCTTCAAATTTGCATGATTTTATATTGACTAATTCAGCGGACAAAATCCACCACGAAAAGTGGAGCCTCGGTTGAAATTTATTATTACGCGGAAATACTCAGTAAAATAATCATTTTAAAATGGTCATTAAGACGTCACTGGAATAAATGCCCGCCTGCATCTGTTGCGACTGCGATACCACTGAAGGATGTCTCCGCAATTAAGGGCGAGAGAGAAATCGACAAAGTTGAGCGATCCTAGAATATTCATAATACGTAAGCCGCATATGACATCAAAAGTGCTTGTTTCAACGACGCTTCCACAAATCATTAAGCGAGTATATACGGGATACACTTGCCAAGTTCAAGTGAATCTCCCTTGCCTGCCTGACGTCGTTGCATTTGATTGGAAGTGCTTCATTCAGGCAGATTCGGATGGAATATAGGAAAAGTGGGGAGAAAGCACGGGGATTGCGTGATTGTAGCCTGTAAATAACCTACCTCATTTTGGTACCAACTAATTTCCGTGCGCAAAATATATTTCTTTTCCCCGTTAACGCAATGGAAATAAATCACAAGCCACTCGCCCTGCCCTGGTCTCATTACCTCTAATTCATATGGTGTGTGTCTCAATCAAACCTTTCGGAAGAAAACTGGGGTCAAAAGTTGCTAAAATATTTAACGTTTAATCTTATTGTAGGCGGCTGGATGGAGTGATTTAAAGTGGTCCGGTGACATCTAAGAACATTGCGTAAATCACGTGATCATGACCAGAAACTTTGTTCCCATCGTTGGTTGGAATTTCACTGCGGTTTTGTGATGTGGTTACCATAAATGTTTCAGCTGGAGTTCGAGGGAGGGTTCATGGAAAAACAATTTACACCGATTTATCAGGAAGTGGCATTGATAGAGATGGAACTGTGCCCCAACTTACCTTTTTTTCCCCCATCAATGACAGAATTCTAACATGTAATTTTATTCACTTTTGAATAATGGTGCATTACTATTCTCATTGATTCAATGGCTATCACAAGCTAGTCACGTTTGATGTGAATTATTCATCGCTTTAATGACAACTGAACATTTACGTTTTATGGTTGGACGCTTTGAGCATCAACATGGAATGATTCTGTCGTTAAATAAAGTATTATGTATATAATACATATACTGTATATATATAAAATCTATATAAATTATTTAATGATAACATAAAGAGAGTATGTGGAAAACAACAACATAATTTTAAAAGTAAATAACGAAAAAGTAGTATGCTCTAAAATCTATCTATCTATCTTCTATATATATAAAATTGATTTTCTGTGTGTGTGTATGTTCTCTATACAAATCTACAATTTTAGATCGATCGTCGCCAAATTTTGCATATATACCAAATGGGACCCGACTTAAACGATAGGCTACTTTAAAATTTCGTCAGGGTAGGGCAAGTGCCCCAAACGGGCAAGAAACTGTCGGGCAACAATGGTTTTCGGGCCTCAACAATCACTTTCCGAACGTTTACTTTGGTTACCGTGGTTCCCTAGCAATGCGTTTAAGACGTGTATATGCCTTTACAACGGTTTGTCACTTCTTTAATCCTGTTAGTATATGTATGATAGTTTATGCCTTTATAATGGTTTGCCCCATTTTCAATATAAGTAATGAGGTAATTGCCTCAATAATAATAATTGCCTCTAGAATAATCTCTCAGTAATGAGGCTTTTTGAATAGACGTCATAATCATCATCAGCATCGCTTTGAGAGTCAGGAAAAGGGTGATCCTCATAGAAATCAGTGCTAAAATTGTCGATTTTACTGTAGAAATGCGGAAATTAGTGGGATTTTCCGCCCCATCAATAATTTTAAAAATTGTATTGAATTCTCGATTTTTCAAATATTCAGTTCGCTTAGAGATATACGAAGCCCAGGAGATTAAATATGAAGTAATTAGCCAAACATATACTTTCGAGTTGGATATTCGAGCAATATCATTGATTTCATTTATATCTTCTCAAGTATGAAAACTAATGTCTCCATATTGTCTCTTTTGATATTTATTTGCATAAATTCATGTGGGTTATGATATTTTAAAATTAGTTATGAGCCCGTGAAAAGTGCATCGAAAAAATTCCACAGCTTTAACTAAGGATTTTTGGAAGCTGGAACAGACAGATGGATAACCAGAAGTTCAGGGGGGGGGATCGAAATACCTAGCGCCCCTTAAAAAAAGAAAAATATGTATTCATTTCTACGTTTCTGTGTAAATCTAGATTTGTTTATTTCATGAATCGCGCAGGTCGCCATATTGGTTAACTTGGACACGGTTTGTATGTCCCTCAAGAAAAAGAGAGGGAGATATCACGTGATCCAAAAAAACCTCATTGAAGAAAACCCGGGCAGCGCCGGGTATTATAGCTAGTATATATATATAATTAAAAAAAAAATGCAGCGTATTTCCTGCATTTTTGGAGCCATCAAATTTTCAACCATACATACTCATTTCTCAAATTAGTTATGAATTCCGTCGATAGATGGCGATGCAGACTAAAGGTACGAAAATACTCATCCATGGCTATTGAGAGGTACGTCTATACTACGTGAAACCAGTGGTTCTCAAAGTGTGTGTCGCGGCTCGTTAAGAGCTTCGCGAACCTCTGACAAGGGCGTCGTGAGGAGTGGGTATATGGGAGTATGTCCCTCCAGGGCTTTCAAGTAATTCTATCCTTGACTCTTCTTGTGAGTCGCGATGAACTATGACGAGACTAAGGGAGCCGCGGTTGGAAAAAGTTCGAGAGCTACTGATTTATACTGAAATTGAGAGAGCGGAGACTCATCTTTCGTCTGTATAGCGAACAGCAATTGGCTGGGGATCCTTGAAATCCCAAGCTGATTTATTCGCAATCTTTGAGACAAGTGTTATCGCAGTATTATCATTATAGCCAATCGCTGTTCCCTTTTCCTGCGTCATTTTAATGATTAATCGTCATGAAATATAAAAACTGGTTTTGTCTCACCGAGATGAAGGGCGACGAGTCCGCCCGCCTCTCTAGATGACTTATAACTAGCTATAGTGATAATACATATTTGTCCAGAGATGGCGAATGAATCAGCCTATATCAATGAGCTCTAGATATAATTTTGAAATTATTTAACCTTAATTAATTAGAAAAAAATTAGTTACTATTACGAAAGATCTATAGCAAGTGCTTCCATGCAAGTACGAATACAGGACGATGGGCATGGAGGGACGACTGTAGGTTCGTCCCGTATTTTATGGGACAGGCAAATTTTTCCAGTATCATCAGGCTCATGGGATGATCGATCGCCCCTATCGTCCTCTTCTCGATCTGCATCCGCTTCAATATTTTGGCTCGCCTCTACCGATATTTGGTCCTTATCTATCTGTACAGGGTGCATAGCAAACAGGGGATATGACACTTTACTGGCGAACCGTTGATCCTAGAGGGATACTTCAAATCAGAAAAAGTTTCCAAATAACATATAGTACTCAGTTATGGCATTCATGTTCCAAGGGGTTGTATAGTTAATAAAAAAAACTTTTTATACCGTCCCTGTATGCCCCAAAACGAACTTACAAAGTAGTTGCACCGTCTCTCCTGATGTCAAAAAAAAAAAAAAAAAAAATCATGTTTGTGTTGACAGTATTCATTGATATATTCGAATTAAAAAGAAAGAGGAAATTTTGGAGAAAAATTTTGAAAATGCAGAAAAACAAATTTTATCCGCATTTAACGCTGTTTTTTTTTCCAAATTTCCTCTGTTTTTCGAATTCGAGTATTTCATGGATTATTGGACTTAGAAAACACGTATTTTTTTTGTTGGCCTTTTAGTTACCGAGCTTTGTATACGATTGTATTTCTCGTCAAAGGTTATTTATAAGAAATATTTGGCGATTTCATCGAAAGGGAACATTTTTAGCCCCAGTTGGCGATGTCTCGCATCCATGATCCGAATTTTACCTAAGCTTTGAAAAAAAAAAAGTGTGGACATACTAATCATAATAAACAACAACTTCAGGTACAGTATTTTATTGCATCTGATAATATTTTTCGTCAAGAAAACTAAAAAAAAAACAAAAAAACAACAGCCTATTTTTTACGATACCTCGGTTATAACGACAAAAGTTTGCGGAACATTCGATGTCGTTATAATCGAGATTCACTGTACATCTGTGAGCTAAATATAGTTAAAAATAAATGATGGAAAGTAATAATGATGGAAATATTCGAAAACTGTACAATATTCTATGTACAGTATTCTTGATATCTCTGGCTGAGAAAAAAGCCATCTGTATCTCTCTAAACCGTCCCACCCGGGGGCCATTTCCTGAAGTTAAGAGAGGCTACTAACGCCTCTACTTCAGCGCCTCACGACACAGTGCGTGAAATTAGGAAGGCAGATTCATGTGTCTCCAGTGGTGTAGATGGTAGCATGCTTGCCCGGTATGCAAGAGGGCCTGGGTTCGAGTCCCGGCGGAGACGTGATGACTTTTCTTTCCGAGCTCACCTCAGCATAATATCCGGAAAAAAACTGTTTCCTTGATTCTATGTATTATTACGGAAAATGTATTATATTATGTGGAAAATATTTGTGTGAAAGAGGAAGCTTTTTGTGATTGTCAGCGTTTCCAGGTGGTTGGCACATGAATGTTCTATGTATGCTTTAATTTGATGCAAGAATGTAAACTCCAGGGGCACTAAATATTCGCTCACGAAATGTTTATGCTTCTTGGGGTGCGATAAGATATATTTTTTTTTAAATATTTTTTTAAATCTAGTCTGATGTCATCGGACTCTCAGAGACCATCCATCCACTTGGGAAAGAGTGCAAACCATCCCAAGATGGTCTCTCTTTGCGGTCAGCGGCCATGTCTGTCTGTATATCCGCCAGCTCATGACCAGTCAAAACCATACTCTGCTAGAATAACAGTAACTTAAACTCACAATAGCCAATACAGCTTGGATTGTGTACGGTTAAACAGTCAGAACACAATAGTGTTTCTATTAATAAAATTTCATCTCTTCTTATCCTTTAATGAAATAACGATAACAAAAACTTACTGATTACAAAAAATGAAAGAATTAGTAATTTAGTTAAAAAACAATAGAGATAAAAAAGGAGGTGCTGAGAGAGAGAGAGATTAACTAATTTCAATGAGGTTCATTAATTTAATTCAATTTTCGTGTTATCACGTGTCTAAGAAATATCTCTAATTAGTATTTCGAACTGAAAATTAACTCGCTTAATAAGATAAGTGTCATAAGTAATGTGTTTCACGAAAAAAAAATAGAAATAATTAAAATAAGCGCCAAGTATATTATTATGCCACTTGAGATCGACTGTGTGTCAAGAATCCACTATAATAAGTCGGATGAAACAGATCAAATTCATTAGTTAGACAATGACGTAATTAAATTTTCTCGATGGTCCTAATTGACTGATAAGACAAAAGTGTTTCGATTCGTTTCTTGTTTCTGTGAAAAGATGTAGTTTATTTTTTTTTCAGTCAAAAATGATTCATTTAATTACCATTTAATTTTGTGTCATCGCAAATTTTAATTTAATTACTAAAGAAAAAGTAATTAGGTACTGGAATAGTTTTTACAATTATAGGGAAAAGTATATAAGTTGTTCAATACTGAAAAAAGATTTGTAAAAATTATTTTTTTCATTTACATAATTACCATATCAAAGTATCTTGCTAAAAAATTATCTTTCAATAATTTTTAGTTTTTCTAATTAAATAAAATAAATAAATATTAATGATAAAATAAATATATTTAAAAAAAATCTTGGACAGTTCCCAACATTTAAAAAAAGCATTTAAATCTTCTAATACTTTAACCAATTTTTTGTGTCTGAATTTTGGAATATTCTAGCAATTTAATTATAAAAAACGGAACGTTGTAAAACTTATTAATTATTTCAAAACGTTTAAATCTGTCAATTTTTTTTTGAAATATTCAGAAATTTTGAATACTTGTATATTTTTCGAAGAATTCTCAGAAAAATTCTAGACTTCTGTTTAAATTTTTTTTAGATATATATTGAAAATTTTTGAAATTTTTAATTTTGAAATCTAGACAACTACACTGTATTACAGAAATTGCAATAAAATTCGAATTCCAAATTTTTTGAACATTTCTGAAATTTTCAGAATTTTTTGGAGTATCTGAGCGATTTATTCATTGGTTATTTTGAAAACTTCATATTGATATTTCATTATTGTTTCAGAAATTCCTAGAGATATTCTAATATGCTTGAAATTTTCGAATTATTATTATTTACTTATTACACAGATACAAACATTTAATAGACAAATACAATCGTATACACCAATGGAAACATATATAATGCAAATACAAACATATAATGCGCAAACACAAACATATAATGCGCAAACACAAACATATAATGCGCAAACACAAACATATAATGCGCAAACACAAACATATAATGCGCAAACACAAACATATAATGCGCAAACACAAACATATAATGCACAAATACAAACATATGTATTTTTAGTTTTTATAATTGCACTTTTGATTGTATTTGTGTATTTTAGAAATTTACGATACCCATATTTGTTATGGGCATCTTTTTTCAATCACCTCGTTAGGCCTGTTGCGGCCTTGTGTTTGTACTTGTATATACATAATACACTCATATAAATAAACACTATGTGACCTCAGGAGACTGTGGAGTCCTTCCACTCTTAAAGGAATCAGCTATTGAACATTTTTTAACAACAGCTATTATATTTATTAAATAAGTTTTACTGCATTAAATTATTTCATAAAATTTCGAAGATTTGAGTTTTATTTTTTAAAAATGATTTCGAAATTTTAAAGAAACTCCGTTTTATTGTATATAAACTTTTTATCTTAAACACAAAGTTACAACCACGTTTTTGAATGATTTATATTATGCACTGTTCTATTCCGTTATATAAACTATGGTATAATAATCTGGGGTGGAGACTATAGAACAAATTTGCAATCAATAGTGCAATTCGAAATAGATGTTTTAGAACCGTGAATACTGTTAGTTCTAATTATACTCCAATATACAGAACCTTAAATTTATTACCTTTTAGACATAGTTATATACCGATTTCTTCTCACTTTATATCGGGATAAGTCATTCTGTGTTGCAAATAATAATGTATACCACTGTGACGACCAACTGAAATTTTTACTATACCGCACTGTCGAAAAGAAATCTTCCGGAAACATTTCTACTACTTAGCTCCTAAACTTTACAATGCATTACCTTTAGAAGTTCTAAATTTACCTACCTACACAAAATTCAAAAACGCCATTTTCAAATTAATCTCATCAATAGACGATATTGACGTATACTTTCATATCCAATAGCGAAATCCTTATTACTTTTATGCCTGCTTGTGCCATAATTCTATATAACTCAGCATCAGATATGAAATTTATTTAAATGTATTTTATACGAAAATTGTATTTGGATATAGTGCTTTTATTTGTAATAGTAAATAAGTACGAAAAGTACGAAAAAAATGTGTGTATATTTATAACTATTATTTATGCTGTTTGGATGTGAAGATGCATTTTCTATTTAACACATTTACTATCTACCCTTTCCCTTCTACTAATAATTTGATCATAAATTGTCTACGTCGACTGCACAGGCACGGGCCTCTTGTCCGCTAACAATATATTATATAATGTAATTTATTACATATCTTGAATTGGAATAAATTTGACTTGATTTGGGGGAAAAAAAATTTAATATCATAGAAATTCACCGATCACTTACTTATTACAGCAAGTTTTAGAAAAAAATAAGAATCTAAAATTTTTTTATTAATTTTTCATAAATATGGAAATTTTCAGAAAATATCATATATATATATATATATATATTTATATAAAATCATTTAAGTTCTGTTTTTTACATTGAAACATTTTATCTAATCAAACACTATACATTTTTAAGATTTAAGACACTATAAATTTTTCGATGTATTATTCTTTCGGAATTTTTTTTTTGGATATTTACGTATTTTTTTGGTTGTTTGAAACACCCAACTTAGAACATTCTAAGTATATTTTTTATTAACCTCTCAACTATTTTCGTATTCATATTATTAGAGTATTTCAATTCTTAAACTAAATTCAGTATAGAATGTATGGAAAAAACAATTTTTTTTTATCACTCGATATTCAAACATTATATTTAGATGAATGCTTAATTACAACAAAAAATTATTGAAAAAAAAATTACAAGAACTTTAAAAATATATTAAATACAAAAAAGCTTATGTATAAAAATTTCAGTCATTAGAAACTTTTGAACACCCTGAGAATTTGATAAAAAAAATTTTATAGCGATTTTTTGTAAACTTTGAAAATACTTATGTCAAAACTACAGTATTTAAAATTTTTTATTAAAATTCCTAAAATATTATAATTATAAGAAAAAGTTCTTAACCATTCATAAACATTAATCAATAATATTGAATAAAATTTTCCGGATAAAAAGTTCCCACAATTAAACTTTGAATTTATGCAAAACTGATCATTTTTCAAAGAAATAATATGAATTTTTTTTTAGAAAAGTTAAAGTTGAGGTTAACTGATTCCAACGTCATTAAAAGTGGATGGAAAATAACTTTGAAATGATACTACGTAAAAGGAATGATTAACGACAAAAACTTTCCAAACCTTTAAGAACTTGAAAAATCTTATTTTTTCCCCTCTTTTCTTATCTTCATACAGTATATATACTGTATGTAGTCTAAAGGATATAAAACTTTTCTTTTCATCTCTCGCTTCATTTTCCTCCGATTCATGGAGGTTTTTTTTGGCCCCAAAGAGGGAAAAAGAAATATCAATCATTATACGTGATGGAAAAGTAATGGAAAAAATGGAAAAAAACCCCCCAACTTTTTCCTCTTTTAAAAGACTGAGGTCAGATGTCTTTTAAGAGTTGATTCAGTGATGTTTTTTGACCCATTTTTAAGCTCCTTTATGAGCATTAATCTTGGAGCATTGCACACACATACTTGTATGGCCACTTCTTCTTATGTATTGAAACAGACTAATGATCCGATGAAACCTGGCACGACACCAACAAGGTTTTCTGGCAACAAAATTTCGACCCGTGAAATGTCATCGAGTCAGATATTATGGATATAAAAAAACGAGAGTATTGATACACGAGGGCCGTTTTTTAGGTCTGAAGCCAAATATTTCAGTCATATCCCGGAATGAATTCTATTACACCTGTTACTGTTTCTAGGTGGTTTTTCTTGGCGAAGTAATGCGGTGATTGAAACTGGTAACCAATTTTAGTTTCAGTTTTTTCCCGCATATATGAAAGATTTACAGAATATTTTAAAAGCTGAACAATTATAGGCATCATGGTACATTCGGGTAATTTGGAATACCACTTTTATTTTTTCTAATTTGAAACATGGTAGAAACCTGAAATCTGTATTTATATAAAATTTGGTTTCATGTGTTTTCATTGACAAGTATCGTATTTAAAAACAAATATTGCAACTAAGGAAACAGGTATAAAAAAGTAATTCTCATAAGGTATTATGGAATATTCGGGTAATATGAAATGGAGAAGGTGGTTCAAAATGAAGAAAACTGATTCGAAACGATCAGAAGCAAAGTTTAATGAGCCTATGACAATGAAAACTGAAAATTTCATCGTTTATTTTTGTAGTGTATAATGCGGTGGTGTCATAGTCTATTTACAAGTTACAACTGCAATGTTCCTATTCTGTCCCAAAAGGTAAGACACATATACCATTTCTAGAACTTTCCTATTCTAAATTCCTTAACTTTCCATCTTGTGTGAAGAGGTTTCCTAGCTCAACTCTGATAATACTAATGTTATTTAATATTTATATCGACATACCATCCATGAAAAGATGGCGTTCCATCGGAGAACCGGAGTATCTTGACAAATTTCCATTTCAATAATGAGTAAATTTCTTTTGGTATGATAGGAAAGAGATACAAATTTTACTGATATAAATTTTTGAGCAATTAATAACACCCATCCCCCTACTGAGGAATTAATTAATCGAATTAACGTCCTTATTAAAAATTTTGATTTAAATTAAAAATTCTAATTTTTAATGAGGAAAAATTCAACTTCGATAATAAGAAAAAATGTGAAAAAATTCTAATTTTCAATCTAAAAAAAATTCTGATTTTGGAATAAAAGGAACGGATTTCAAATGAAAAAAATTGAATTAAAAGTTTTATTTAAAAAGTTCATTAACTTATTCAATTGAATAAATGAATGAATTTCAAATACTGTAAACACAGGTTAGGTTTTGTATTGCGTACAATTCATCATATCATGAACGTGAATCATCATAGTTTAATTTTTCTATCTTTTATTGGTATCTTAATTAAATTTCAGTATAAAACATAGAATTTCTGCTTGTTTGGAAACTCTTCGGGGAACACCCGGCATGAATATTGAACAAGAAAGAAAAACCAAGTAGAAAAAAAATTCCTAAGCAATAACTGACAATCTTGGCCATGGCTATTAAAGAAAAATATATTAGATATAAGCCGTACTTTCTTTACCGTGAAAAAGCGGATACTTTCCAAAAAAATACGTAAAATAAAGAAAATAAACCTTAAAAGAAGTATAAAATTTTTTTTAATGTAACGAACCACTCGTTTTTTTGTGTTATTCGTATGAAGAAAAAAAAATTATAAAAATAACTTTAACTGCTGTTTTTGGTGAAGCAGAAAGAATCTTTTTATTATAGAGAGGGATCAGGTTGAAAGAATAAAAATAGAATTCTAAAAATATCACTATGAAATTTCCAATCCGGGAGATCTTTTCATATTAAGAACAAAAACAACCAAAATGGTGGATAAAACGCATCCGAAAAACAATGATATTTTCTTTTAAGAATTGGGAATGATCATGCGATAAGATACGAAAGAAATAAAATATCTCTCTCGTGAGTGAACTTTTATATTTCTTATACGCATTTTTATTTTAGATTTTTAGTGGTGCTTTTCATTTGGAGTTTTTCAGCTGTTTCTGTTCGTAAAAAAATATAAATACGGGGTGATTTTGAGATTTTATGTGTTGTGATTGTATTCAGTGTAATTTTTCGGGGGGAATGTCTTTTATTGGTGGCAATTTCGAATGACGTCGATAATACTTAGAGTATTCATTTTCTTAAAAGTGCGATTGGTAATGATATTTTCTCTATCTGTATTTTGTTTTCTATGTGTTGCTTTATGTTTATGTATTACTTGATTGAGAAAAGAATCCACGTGTGTGTGTGCATGTAACTTCAGAAAAAAATTTGCTCCTTATAACGACATCCCCCTACCCTTTGTTCCTCTGAAAACGGAATTTATATTGGGAAGTCGTTATATCGAACGTTCGAAAAAAATAAATTAGCTTCTTAAAAAAAATTTCATTATTTGAGCGGGAGGAAAAACTATATTTTTCGTTTTGTTATTATGTAAGCAGCTACAGTGCGGTCGTGTAAGCATCGTGCTGGCCTCTCATCGAGGGGAATCTTGCTTCGATCTCCGTTGGCGGCACAGTGCTGGTCAACTGAAGTTGGTTTTTTGTGGTGTTCCAACTTCGAAGCTCAAATGTGAGCCGGTCTTCTATTTGAAAAAAAGTCTCTCCCCCCCATAGAGCAGGCAGACCTTCAACACGATATTTGCATAACATGAAAATTCAAGCATTTACCATCTTCCATCTTCACTTCAAAATATGAGAGACAGAGAGATAGTTAGCTCGGGAAAAAACAAAACAAACACAAATATGGCAACATAAATACGTTAGGGGCTGCACTCGTATGTTCCGACGTGTATAGATTCATCAGAAATTCCTCAGAGGATTGTGTATGAAGTGCATATGCGATTAATCAGTAGTACTATAAATGTGAGAACAGTTGCGCATAAGGTTAGAAACTGATAATAAAGTTTTTGTAACTAATTACGTGCACTCGCACCACTATTTTCTGAATTCTCCGATGTCAAATACAACTTTGGCTAACGAAAAATGTGAATTTTGCACATTTCTTTGCAAAATAAGAGTCGGGGGGGGGGAGGGGCAGAGCTGAATTTGGACGTATTGGATTTAATGGTTTTTGTGTAGGTCGTATATGTGATAAAAAATGACATGGGATCAATTAGAAAACATTTGGGACATTGTTATAGTGATTCGTCTAGCAGTTCGGGGATTCGTTGAGTAATTTATTCGTGACGATCATATTATGGTAAGGACCCGAATTATTATTACCCCGGATTGAAAATGCATATGAACATATGATAATGCATATTTTGGCTTTTTTCTGCATTAATGCAAATAAATGCATGAAATCAAAGAATTTTCAGAATAACTGCATATTTTTGAAAGTTAATTTCAGCAATCACTTTTTTTAATATGATTTTTAAAATAAATATTGCTCATAATATTTTCATACCATCGGTTTTTTTTCCGGAAGCGGAATTTAGGGAATTAATAGAGATGTTTTACTGTAAAATAAAGTATTTCCTAAACATCAGCTGTTTTATTGTACGCTATTTCTATAGAGATACGTCAAAAGTGTGCAATACTTTTTAGATATAATGTCGAAATTCTTTTGTTTTTGGAATTCTGTTACTGAGCTACGGAGCTACAACGAACTATAAAACCTAGCCTACCGAAAACCTCTTTAATGCACGATTTTTTGTTGTTTTAGTGTCAACTTTATCTTAAAAATTTAAAGTAAAAATTGCGTAAAAAAAATGAATGAATTATTTTGTGTTGAAGGTCACCGTGGCAAAATTCACGGAAGGAAAAGTGATGTCTGAAATCAGTTAATGAATGAAATTGAAAAAAACTGCAGAAAACGTGTTACGCGGTTGTCATCGAGTGGTTTGCTGAAATTTCCCATCAATGAGTACAGATGTTATAAAATATTTCATTGTGAGCAAAGCAACGCGCACTACTAGAACCAACGGACGATCGGTACATCAAAGAGACTCGAGTTTCGCCTGTTGGATTTTATAAAGCGAAAGCTATTCAAAACTGCGATCACAACTGGGCTGTGCACGTGAACAGGAAAATAGAAGACAGAAAATATTAAGAAAGGCGAAAGTATCCGGCGCGCTTATTCATTGCTTCACTGTGAAAAGCGAATAAGCATTTTTTGACGTACCCTTTTACAGGGCTCAAACCCGGGGTTTCAGATCAGGCGCCCTGTATACTCAAACACAATGTGGCGCTATCGCACAGTACTATAGGTGGAGCGTAATACAATAGTACAGTTCCATCTTCTCGAATTAAAATGTCCGGGACTTATTATTTTTTTAGGAAAAAATCAGAATCCACAAAACTTTTCGATAATCTGGGGTGCCCATTTGACATTGACCCTTGTAAATACACGAGTCTCATTGGCCTGTTTCTCATCAACAAATATTCTATTATTTAACAGTGCACATTTTAAATTGTTCCCAAGAAAATACATTACAGTATGAAAAAGACATACGTTCTGAAAATGGCCGAAATCACCACCGAGAAGATAAATTAGTCTCGGCAAAAGTCATTAATAATAATAATTAATAATGTCTTCTAGCGATGGATATTTTCTGTCAGAACATGAACTTGGCATCTTCTTAGCAATGGAATAAAGCAATTGGCATATTTGCAGCATATAGAGAAGAGGATAAAAAAAAAAAAAGATTCGTAATTCAATCAATGGTGCAAGAATACTGGTTAGAGTAAGATCAACTCCTTGAGGAAATACATTCCTTGTAGTTCTAATGAGACATTTCCATCATGGAACTTGCCAAGAAAGAGCAAATGGACTGACATCATGCAAGCTGTTGCCTCATTAATATTAAACAACTCCGCGAGTAAGATAACGCACCTTCAGAATTCCGGGAAAACAACGAATTTCCTTCGTCTTGTATCAAAAGAGAAGAAGGAGAAGGCAAAAATGCTTTTAATATCTTACCTTGAGAATATTGAATGCGCATTCCGAGAATGTGTATAATTTGCTGATTATATTAATATTTAAAAAAAAGGGATCTAAAATGGGGTTTTCTTACAAATTAGTTTATATAGGCTGGCTTGAATTTCTTTGAAGGAGCGGTGCATTTATGTGCCGTATTTTATGGTGTCATTGTAATTGGTTTTTTTTTGTGGGGGAGGGGGCATTGCGGAGGTATATTTCTAGGCTAGGGGGGATATTGGGCTATATCCCAGGATGGCAATTTCAGAGAGCCGGAAAATTTGTGGAATGAGTGGGTCAAGGAAATTACAGTGAAATGCTAGAAGGGTGGCAAAGCCATAAATCCGCTTCTGCTTGGAGATGAAGGGACTAGGTCTGTGAGAGATCAAAAGAGTGACCTAGAGAGTGTGAAGCACGCGATTGATAAAAACTATGTGTACGAGCATGGGAGGTACCAAAACAGTGTGCAAGCGTAGGAGTGATCAGAAGGCTGATCTAAAGAGTAATTATGGGAGTGACCTAGAGATCGAGGAAAAATGCGAATAAGCGACCAAAATAGTGGCTTAGAGAGTTCGCAAGCATGTGAGTGACAAACACAGTGTGCATGAAAGGAATGAAAAGAAAGTGTTCTAAGCAGTTAGGAACCAGACCAGTGAGTGACCAAAAGAATGACCTAGAAAGCGCGGAACAAGGTCAGTCAGCTATGAAAAAGAGCGACTAAAAAAAGTGTGGAAGTATAAGAATGACCTAGGAATCGAGGAGAAAAGTCAGTGAGCTACCAAAAGAGTGTGTAAACGTTAGGTGACCGAACAAGTCACCGTCTGTGTGAGGGACGAAAAGAGTGATCTAGAGAGTGTGTGAAAGCATCTGAGCGACCAAAAGAGTTACCTAGAGACACAGACATATTGACCACAAGGGGGGGGGGGTGCGCAAAGAAAAGCCGTGGACTACAGAGGGGCAAAAGAGTGAAAAGAGTGGTAAAAGTTTCATAGCCCACAAGCAGCAAAACCATAAATCCATCTCTATACGAAATTTTAATTGAAAAGAGAGGAGAAAACTAAACTTTTTGGTATATATATATATATATATATATATATACTTACACACACACACACACAGAGGGTCCGAAAATACTCGTATATATTCAGGAATATTTTTAATTCAAACATTTTTTTCCATAAAATACAGGAAAACTCCATAACTCCTAACATATTTTTAAAATTAATAAAAGGTTAGGACTAAAATACATATCATGGCCTAGAGCTGTTTTAACAGAAATAGCTCGAAATTTCACTTACAGACGGTGCTCGCTGTATTAAGTAACACTTGGCATATCTCACAATGTGTGACACGAGCAGTGTGCATTATTCTGCACTTAGCTGGCAAAATGATGTCATTTTTTTTTTAAAGTTTCAGGGTGGTAAAGTGCAAATCATATTTTGACAACATGCGATTTGAGACTTTTTGACTTGTTACAATTTGCCGCCGTTGTTTTCTCATAAACTGTGAAAAAGACTTACAACATTTTTCCCCTTCTAAAAAATTAACGAATGAGACCGCGGAATGTGGAAAAACTCTTGTTTTTTTTTTTGACAGAAGTGATCTATCACATTTTGCCATCTGAGCGCAGAATTGATGTTTTTTACAACTTGCGTTACATAAAACTACGGCATTTAAATAGTATTACCCTTTCTTGTTTGGGCTACAAGGAAAACAATACTAAATTTCAACCCCACGTATCTGTCAACATCGAATTTTGGGAAGAATCTTGAATTTTGGTCACCTGGTTCTTTGTCTTCAGTTCTTGGATGTTGGTTACACTTAACGTGAGGCATAAACTTCGTCTTTGATATATTCCTACAAGAAGAAGACATTAATTGGGGAAAAGGTTTAAATTTGAAGACGAGGTGACCATCACTAGAATCGGTATTTTCGAATCTATTGGCCAGGGAATTTATGATTGAGTGAATCTCGTATAATGTTTTCCAAATGTGGAAGATCACCGTCAAAAGATGTTAAGTTGCACATGGAAAATTCGTGGAATTGAGTAAATCTGAACTATGTACGAGAGTAAACCACTTTTTAAAAAATAAACCAATTTGATGTGACACAAATCACAGTAAACATTAATCATTAATTATGTGTTCGCATCATGGGCGGAGACCGGGGGGGGGGTAACGCAATCACTCATATCGCCACCCATGTTTAGTATAAAATTAGTATTACTGGCGAAGGTGGCGTATAGACATTTTCTCCCTCCCGTTCACTGTACATATACTCGGTTATTTGGTCCCCCCCCCCGTTAGAGGAGCCTGTATCCGCTTATGGTTGAATTTTATGTTCTGTGGAGGTTTTTTTTATGATATATCGCATCTGGTAGTGAAATTTTTAACTATTTTTCCTTGATCTATTAAATAATTAAATCTACACTATGATGAGTATTTTAGTACAAACGTACTTACTTGTATTAATTGCTTCATTTTTTTATTAATTTTCGAAATGTATCTTAGACTATTCACCCACCTGTATAATAATCAAATTATTAGGACAACATTTTAGTTGTATAAAAATATCATGAATTACTATTAATGTACTAGAGTGCTGTCAACTTAAGTGCTGAGTTCAAGCTTGCGTGGGGACGGCAGTGACGCCCGTGTGTGTGGCGGGGTGACTAAGAGATTGTAACGGTGAAAAGTGTTTGCGCGGGAAGGTCTTAACGAGACCAACGTATTTCTGCAAATTTTGATACTTTGGATTCCACGTCCGAGACATTTAGTGCCTATTGGATATATATCGGCTAGATGAATGGATAACTGTATTAGCGGCGACAAAATGGTAAGTGCTGCTTCTGTTGTCATTTTCTTTTTGGCCGAGTTTCATCTGTGAATAGTAGTGCAAATGTCGCGGACCATGGTTGGTAAAAATAAGATGATGGTATGCTTTGCGCATAGTGTATTGCTAAATAATGATAAGTTAAATGTTAGTAACATAATTGATAAGATCAAAGAAACTGTAGATGATGAAAAGCTACCTCTTCAGGACACTTTAGAGTTTATTTTTTATGAACTGGATCCAATTATTCAAGAGTTCATAAATCATAATAAGTTCAGTGAATGGCTATGTGAAATTGATAGTGAATGTGAAACTAATGGTATCTTACGTACCATTATAAAATTAGTTGGAGACTACGAAAATTCAAAAGATGCTGCGTCTGATAAAATAATTAGTACCGAAATTCTCTGTAGTATGAAAAAATTATACAATTGTGATTTCCAGAAATGTGGATTGTATTTAAGTAAGGATAGGGATGACAAAAAATATCCGATAGGGACGCGAAGTAAAAAGAAAACTAAAGTAACTCATGGCATTATTGTCAACGATAAGGTAATTGTTGAAAAGGAAACTCGGACTGCGGATGAATCTCAGGCTTCCCAAAACAATCAACAAGAAAAAACAAAAATCATAGCAGATGATCAGGTGGCTGGCCCATCTAAGCAACCTGATAATTGTTTGCCCAATAGGGCTAATGGAAAGTCAATAAGTAAAAATGTTGAAAAAGAAAATACAAATGATCCAGATCCCACTAACACAAATGAGTGGCAGTTGGTTGAAAAAAAGAAGAAAAAAGTCAGAATACCCCCATTAAATCTGACAAAATACAAGAACTGGAAAGAACTCTCAGTTAAAATTAGGGGTGTTTGCGAATCAAATTTTGATGCCAAAAAAACTGGCACAACATTGCAATTACACGTAACAACAGAAAATGATCATAGAGCTGTGACTAAAATGCTTGAAAAAGAGGGAGTAAATTTTAGCACATTCACACTAAAGTCAGACAAAAACATAAGAGTGGTTATTAGGGATTTGGATACAACAACATCTTGCGATGAGATCAAAGAATCTCTCGAGGAGTTGGGTTACACAATTATTAGTGTGGTACAGCTAAAGAGCCCCCGTCATAAAGATGGTGAAAAGATTATGGTCCCAATACCATTATGGCTCATTGATTTGCCAAGAACAGATAAAAGCAAGGAAATATATCAAATATCTTCATTAGATCACTTAAAGATAAGGGTTGAAACATACAAAATAAGGAAGGGGTACACGCAGTGCTACAACTGTCAAGCCTGGAATGGGCACACAGCCCGAAATTGTTATAACGAAGCCCGCTGTGTCAAATGTCCAGAAAAACATCACACATCACAGTGTGATAAGGTAAAGGGTAAGGACTTACCAGTGTGTATAAACTGTTCCTTAAATCATCCGGCGAGTTTCCGAGGATGTAAAAGGTACCCGGGGAACCTTAAAAAATCTGGTCCCAAAGCAATTACTGGGTCACAAAAAGTTAGACCACCAAAGCCCAGGCTTTTTTCCGTCACAAGTTCAAGTGACGATGAAATTGAGAAAATAGACATTGAAGCTGAGGAATTACCTCAACAGCAAAAACCAACAGAAGTAAATAATAGACCTACAAGAAGGCATAAGACATATGCAAAAGCTGCAAATGTCCACGAAGAGGTGGAAAATAACAAAATAGAAACTAACAAAAACATAATGACATCAAAAGATGTTAACATGACTGAAACAAACAATAATGTATACTCTGTACCAGAAATTATACCCACATCAACTATTGCAGTTGAACGTAGGGAAAGTGTAAATAATGAGGTAACCGCAAAGATCCCTCCCAACAGGATAGATGGGGAGGTGTCCTAGATTGTGAATACCGGTAATAATGAGATATCATTCCCCTTACAGGAGTTAATGGGTCTAATGAGAAAATGTTTTAATAACATATTACAAGCTAAGACATATCAAGAAAAATACTCAGTATTTATTGATAGCTTTACTGAAATATCTATGAAACTATTATCGGTAAACTTCACCAATGTTCAATAATAGTTCACAACAAATAAAATATCTCAAGATCATGGCGTGGAACGCCAGAGGTATTATTCGTGATCTCCAAGAATTAAGAGAAATTGTTGCAGGTGAAGATTTTGATCTGATGTTAATTTGCGAAACATTTTTAAAACCATGTTATACAGCTAAGATAGCAAATTATGATTGTATAAGGAAAGATAGAACGCACGAAAGAGGAGGGGGAGTAGCCTTATATATCAAAAGGCATTTAAATTATGACATTGTTGACCTCCCACATTCCCGAGATTGCGAAGCGTTGGCAGTGGATTTGCACCTCACTAGCACTAGAAAAATCCGAATTTGTGTTTTATACAAACCACCAAATAATCAATTTGATATCTCTCTGTTAAATCATATATTTGACTGCAATTATGCAACAATTCTTAGCGGTGATTTAAATTCTAAATCACCAATTTGGAATTCAAATAATTACAATGCAGCAGGACGTATATTAGAGCAGTATTGCAGAAATAAAAATATTATTACATACGGGCCAAGTGCTGCGACACACTATCCGGATGACAGCAACCGAACACCAGACGTCCTAGATATTACACTGGTCAAAAACCTCAGTGTTCCTTTAGCAGTAGAGGTAATATCTGCACTTACATCAGATCACATTCCAACAATTATTGATGTTGATTTCGAAATTCCCATACAACAAAAAATCAAAAAAATTACAAACTGGCCACTATATAGGCAAGTGCTTACAGGAATTGAAACACCAGATAATGCTAGTGAGTGTACCATAGATATAGAAAATGAAATAAACTCATTAACACAAAAATTGCAGGACACTGTTAATAATTCCACTCGGGAAAGGTCAAACGAAAACAACCCATTAGCACTCCCCAGATATCTGAGGGAAATGATAAGAGAAAAGAATAGAGCTAGAAGAAGGTGGCAAAGAACCAGAGATGCTACACATAGGCTCAGATATACAACATTACGAAACAATACACGTCGAGAAATCAGCGAATTTACAAGTGAACGATTTCTAAGGTTCCTAGAAGATGCTAATTGTGAGGATGGGTCGTTCTATAAAATTTATAGAGCACAAAAACCCCGTAGCCAAAGACTTACATCTATACATGGCCCGCATGGACTGGTATATACAGATGAAGATAAGGTAGAAGTATTTGCAGATACCTTTGAACTGCAATTCTCACCAAACACTAATACTTCAAATGTTCAGGTCGAGAGAGTGCTTAGAACTATTAATGAATATTTTGATAATCCTCCACCTGAAACACAAACAGCTCTCACTCCAACAGATATCAATGAATTAAAAACAATAATAAAACATTTGAAAATTCGGAAAGCATCTGGGCATGACCTAATTTCAAATATGGCACTGAAGAATTTGCCCAATAATATTTTAGAATATATTGTCAAAATTTTTAATAGATTGCTGGAGCTCAAATATTTCCCATCTAACTGGAAAACAGCAATTGTTAAAATTATACCAAAAGCTGGCCAAGATTTGCACTTTCCAAGCAATTGGAGACCCATCTCATTGCTTAGTAATTTTGGAAAGTTATTCGAGAGAGTTGTGGTAACACGTATCAACACTTACGAAAAGTCTCATCCAACAATTGGGCCCGAACAACATGGATTTAGAGACGGTCATTCTACAACCACACAATTATTAAGAGTTATAGAAACACTCCAAGAAGCTAGAATTTATCATGATACAGCTGCAGTTGCACTGTTGGATTTAAGTAAGTCATTTGACAAAGTGTGGCATGAGGGGTTGCTCTATAAAATGATTAGAATGGCCCTACCCTTTAGCATAATTAAAATTGTACGTCATTATCTTGCAGCAAGAACTTTTTATGTAAAAATCAATGACACAATATCTACAACTAGACGAATTAGATCATCTATAGTGCAAGGCAGTGTTATAGGACCTTGCCTCCACAATTATCACATGAATGATTTTCCAGTGGCAATTAAGGGTATTACTGCGCTGTACGCAGACGATTCAATGATAATTTGTACAGATAGAAAACCACAGAAGGCATTAAGTAATTTACAAGAATTAATTGATCAAGTCGAAACATGGTGCGAAAACAGCAGAGTTAAACTTAATGCAGACAAGACAGTATTTATGTGGATCACAGGAAAACTAGATCTACCCCCAGATGCCGGAATAGTGGTTGGGGGGAAATTCATTGAACCTGTTATAAGTACTAAATACCTGGGAATAATAATTGACAAACGATTGACATTTGTGCAACAACGCAATTATGTAATACGAAGAGCAGACGTAGCAAAACACACTTTAAAACGCATACTTGCAAGCAGATCAACATTGACAATCAAGAACAAATTAAATGTATACAAAATGGCTATCAGATCCATACTTTTATATGCTGCACCAGTGTGGCTCTACTCGAGCAATCAACACATGGTTAAATTAGAACAATATCAAAACAAAACAATAAGAGCTATGCTGGGAGCCAATTGGTTCATCAGGAATAGAAGTATAAGAAACGATATAGGAATGCCCACCATACACGCCTTTGCTCAAAAGCTGGCTAATAATCTCTTCCAAACTCTTGAAGAGTCAGAATACCAACATCTTAGGGAAATATCCACTTACCCAAAAGATCAGATATCAGCTTTTTCCAGACCCAAAAACTTTCTGGTTATGAAAAGACCGGAGGTACCGGGATTGTGAAAAGTGTATATAAGCAACTATATATAGTGTAAATAATTAGACCAACTGCAAAATATCAAATTTTGTAGATAATATATATTTAATCAAATAATCATAATTAACTGCATTTAATAACATATAATCGCATTTATTAATATGATCTATAGTTGACGCTGAACATAAAAATGAGAGTAGGTAATATATGCATTATGATGAATGATTAATGTTAAAAGAATAGCATTAATTATAACTTAATGACGTCCTAACAGGCTGATGAAGTGACATTCTGTCACTGCCCTGTTGAGTGACACTTTCTACTTTCTATTTCTCCTCCAGCCTACTTAAGCTTTCTTTTCCCCCTAGATTAATAACCCAATATGGGTAATCTTAAACTCTAAGTAGTTTAAAAATAAAACATATACAACCATGGCGAAAATAGCACTACTAGTCCAGGATGGCTAAGAAATGACTCAGGGGTATGCACTGATTGCCAATTTCAGTCGGAACCCACAGGCCATTATGTCATATTTAGGATTTAGGATTAATGTACTATAAATTTTCCCCAATTTCGATGCGCTCTCCTCCACCTCCTTCTGTTGGAGATTGTTCTAGGGCAGTCAACAAGAGCAAAATCAAAGAGTTATGGCGAAAGGCGAATTCTGCACATCTCATAGCCCATTGCCTAATTAATTGCCACATATCTTGGATCTAGGTGGAAAGAATATTTGCAAAAACACTTCTTGATTTTATAAACACCAATGACCATTCAAGAGCGGATCAGTTTGGATTTTATCTAGGACAATGCACTGCCAATCAATTGGTGAAGGGTTGTCGAATGCCTTCAACAGAGTAAAATTTATAAGGATTATACATGCTGTAGGAGCATTTTTTTTCAGGCTACTATTACTTGACCGTACCTGCATCTAGCACACGTACCGGTGTGGAATTTTTAACGAATCGGT
The DNA here is from genome assembly GCF_987345545.1 of Pholcus phalangioides. NCBI lineage: Eukaryota > Metazoa > Arthropoda > Arachnida > Araneae > Pholcidae > Pholcus > Pholcus phalangioides. The sequence goes on from NW_028301602.1 coordinate 27,378,422, forward strand.
AAAAGAAAAAACTTCAAGCATTAAAGTGTTGAAAGTGTGTATGTGTGGCCCTAACGTATTTATGTTGTCAGAGTTGTGCTTGTTTCATGTTTTTGCTGGTGCTGCCATCCGTTTTCTACATTTTGAACGGTATTTTTAGACTACAGCGAGGCTTCCGATTGTATTTGCATTAAACAATCCCACACATGATGATTACTTGTATGTTGTCACTCAATTATACATTTTTTATGAATAATACACATATGTTCCTAGAGATATATTAGCTATATATATGAGTACATAAGACAACCATAAGTATTCTTTATGGGCATTGTATAATATTTTATCATGTGTATATATTGTTTATAATTTGTGTTAATTGCATTTTTAATTGGGTTGCTGTATTTTTTTAACATATGACATCCATATTTTTATGGGCATCTTTTTATCACCCACCTCGTTGGGCATTTTGCCTGTTGTGGCGTTGTATTTGTATTTGTATATATATGTATATATACATATATACATACTGTGATGTTTTACTTATTAGCACAGATCGAAAAAAAAGATAAATGCAGGTAAGACGCATTCTTCCCTTCATTTATATATTTTCCTCTCAAATTTTCTCAATTTTGAATTCAAATATCTCATCGAATATTGCACTTACAAACGTAGAACTTTTTTTTTATCCTCAGAAAAGGCAAGGGCAGCAATTTTCTTATTGGGTTCTTGAGGACAGGGTGTCCGTATAAAAGGTTAATTTTTTATTTTGATAACAATACAATCTCCTGCAATATGAATGGTTTATCTGAAGTCTATAAGTAATTTGGATACTTTTTCTAATTGAAAGTATGCCTCTAGGATCAAAGCTTCGCCAGTAACTTGCTTGTCTGTAAGCTATGCACCCGTATATTGAGTAACACCGTTTCTTATGCCCTTCTATACAACCTTCTATTTTTGAGAGTAATTTTAAAAATTTTCTTGAGAAAACTAATTTGTATCAGAATTTGATTTCGCGTAGAAAGGATATTCTTTCCAAAACATAAAGGCTATCACGAATCCCGAAGTTGACTTTTTCAAAATTGTCTTCCAAAAATATCTCATTCAATTGAGAAAATCAAACGCAAAAATTTTCGTGTCAACCGCTTAATTGGTTGTTTCAAAATAAAAGTACTTCAAGTACTTTATTATAGTGTAAATGTTACACTTTGAAAGCGATTTTCTTAGTTAGCGGTTTTGGAGCTCATCCGATTTATGATTAAAAACAACACCAAAATTTCTGAAGTTTTGCAAAAATGTTTTATTCGAGATATTTTAGTAAAATGAACCTCAGATTTAGCAACTGACCAAAGGGGAGTCTTTTTGAAAAAATGTTGAATTGAGATTTTTGAAATTTATATATTTTTTTTAATTTAAAATTCATAAAATTCTAACCAATTTTCAAATATCCAAGTTCCAGGTCGGATTTGCTAAAGCCGAAATTACACTATAAAAGTTTGGTGGAAGTTATTTTATAAAACTTGAGAATGCAACCAATAAGCTTATCCGTTATATCCGAGAAAATATAATCAATACACTTATTGGCTATTTTTTCAAGTTTTATAAAATATCTTTTATCAAACTTTTATTGTGTGATCACAACCTAACACAAGTTGGGTAAAAATTTCTGCAAAATTTCAGAATTTTTTTTTAAATTTTACTGATGAGTGCGAAAACTGCAATCTGAGAAAATCGCGTTCAAAGTGTTTTTCCTTGTATACGTTTGGACTCTAATTCATTACTTCTTTTTTTTACTTTGAAATTGACCATTGACATATTTGCAATTGAATAAAATATTTTAAGTCACTTGATATTAGTCATTTCACTTAATAGTTTAAAGTCACTTTAAAAAATCGACTTTAGAGGTCATGACACCCCGTTAATAGACACTTGTACTCTTTTATACTGAATAATAACTTCCGTATTATAATTGTAACTTCTGTTGGTGGTTTTAGCCATCAACATGGACATCTTCTTAAATAAATCTTCCTTATTTAAGTACAATGACGGAGAAGAAAGGGATATAACCTCGGTACTTCATTCAATGAATAACGTTAACGTTAAAGATTCAGATGACTTTCCAAAAACATTATTACACCCTTTAAGATATTCAGGAATTAAAAATGAATGTTTCCTATGACTTTTTATCAGCAAAAATCTAGAAAAAGTAAACCAGAAGAACCTAGAATCAGTAAAATCTCAGTTTTTAAAAACATGATTAAGAAATTCTCTTATCGTTCAGAATGAATTTTCGTAAACCTGAAGTGGGGGGGGGGGGAAAGGGGCGAGGAACCAACATTGAATTTTTAAGTAAACATAACGAAAAGAAAACGTTCAAGTTTCTTAAAATACAATTGTTTGTGCGTGTGTGTGTGTTTTTTTGTGAAAAAAATAAGTAGAAAAATATATTTCTTTTCAATTTTTTCCCTCATTTTGTTCAAAAGGTGTCAACGGGTTTATTATTATTATTTTTTCCTTGACCGTATTCTTATACTGCTTCAAAAGCATTTTCACTTTCAGCTGCTGCTGCAAAATACATAGATACACACACACATATATATATATACAAAAAATATATATTACGTATTTACAGAGAGAGAGAGAGAGAGAAAAAAAAATGAAACATGTAAAAAAAAAGTGCCTTGGGGTATATTTGTTGGATTATTTTGTTCGGGAACAGCAGTTTGAGAAACACGGAATTGAAACCTGATCGCGCAAACATTCTTTTGACAGGTTTTTTTTAATACCTGGCTCTACGTTTTGATCGTAACAAAGTATGGCCGCTGTCTTGCAGAACACTGCACATTTCTGTTTTTTTTTTTGGATTTTAGTAATATATAGCCCGTCTTTTCCAATTGTACCTTAGCATGTTTTTGATATTGTGAGAATGACAGAAATATGAAACGCTTGCATTTTTCATCTGACAATTTCATGAAAGAATATTTGCAGAGAATTGGCTATTGTACGAGTATATTAATAATGACATAACGCTCAAGTAGAATCAACCTTTTCATTGCTCGCTCGAGCACATTCTATTCACTAACGCTTCTATTGCTGTGCAATCGAGGTTTATTCAATGAAGAAAATCACTATTCTACATGTAGTGTCGCTAGCATATTGGATCAAAGCTGGCGTTGATGGCTGTTCCGTTCTGAATAAACGGCTTCATTGGCTACTTACTCACGACTACTTCACTGATTTCAGGGATAAAGATGCATCTTGGTTCACATTTCATTCATTTCTAAATTTTTCGTTATCTTAGAGATGGTACGAGATGACTTAAATTGTCCTCATCCCTATTCTCTTATACCAACCATGGCTTCAATGCACTACGCATTAAATTGACAGAGCAATGATGGGGGGGGGGGGTATGAGCTGTTAAAGTATCATCTACGGCACACAGTATTTTGAGAAAAAAAAACCAAATTCTGCACACCACAATTTTTCAAGCATTAGCATTTTATTTTCGTAAAACTTGTTAAGATGAATCCAACGGCTCTTCACAAATAATGATAGCACACCGGGTCCCCAAGCTATAGTAATTTTCGATATGTCACAAGACAGTTTTAAGTACTACTTCATGTTTGTGACATTATTGTGTCTTGCGATGACGTCGTACTGAGACCAAACTCTTATCACTAAAAACTTTGAAACTTTATCTTTCCGACGAGATATTTACAGACGTTTAGCCTAGACTAGATGAGGAAAATTAAAGATGAAGTTTTTCGTCAAGACTGAAAGAAAAATGTATTGGAAGGTATTCAAAGCAAATCTCCATGTAACAGCAGGCCCGTTTACACGTGGAAAGACATTTCGTAATCAAGTGATTAAGCTTTTAAGTAGACAAGTCGTCAACATACTAAAATCTGTTCCAACATAAGTAATCGAGTAGTGAATGCAAATTTGAGCGAAAAAATTCTATGATGATTCTATCATACTTGTCTGCTTTGTAACTAAACATCGTGTAAACGGTTCTTAATATCTGCATTATTGGCGTACACAAAGGTTTTGGGGTTCTAACCCCCCCCCCCCCAAGCCGAGATTATAGGGTGATTTTTCACGAAAAAACGTAACCCCCCCTGAGACGAAAAAAAAATTGAAACCCCCCCTTCAGAAAATTCTGCGTACGCCCATGGTCTGCCTATATTTTAAAGCATACTTGATAATTTAAAACTTAGTTAACTACTCAATTACTTGATTCGTGTGAATGGACCTCAAGATTAAAATCTTTCTTGCATTCTTCTCTTTCCAACTCAGCACAAGTCAGGCCTATCGCCACGAGAAATTTGATCATTTTCTGCTATTTAGACCGGGCCATACAATTTAGTGCCGATTCCGAATGGTAGCTTTTTTTTATACTCATCAAGAGGTTGGCGCGCCAACTATTTGATGTGGGACTGCTTGGGGTAGCAATCTTTTTCTGTGGTCATGTCACCGTTTCTGTTATACCCCCTGTGTCGGGAAAGTTTCTGACAAAGACGAACCGAACTCACGACACCTCTAAACATCCTTTGGTATTTGAGGCGAGTATCTTATTGACCTGGGCTACGACGCCCACCTTGTGAGTTGTGCTGGAAGTGTAAGTGTGTGTCCCTAACAGTCTGAGTGCGTATCTTGTGTTGTGTCTGATTTTTCACTGCTGCCATCAATATTTCAGAAGTGAAGTACAATGATTAAATATTTGTGCCTTCTGTAGGCCTATTACTCTATTTTTAATGGGGAGAAAGGCTCGCATTTGTGACTCGAAGTTGGGAATCACAGAAAATCAACTTCAGCCGACTACCACAGTGGCGCCGGTGGGGGTAAGATTGCAGATAAATCCCGTAAAGGGGATCGCCCTTGGGAGTGCAAAAAAGTAATGATCCCGTAAGCAAAGTGGTAAAATAAATGGAGAGAATGCTACGGCCTTGCAACTCTTTCCCCCCCTAATGATGAATTCATGCACATAAAACAAACGGTTCTCTATTCAAACGAGTTTTATCTTGAAAATTTATCGATTGAAGTTAAATATATTAATTTATACTATTTAGCTTAATTTTACCTTCCATTCAAAAAGCATGGAATTTCGGAAAAGCCCATGACAGGGTCCCATGAGCTAAAACGTGAAGATAGTACATGGGGAACGATCGGAAAAAGTCCTATAATTTTTTTAAAATTTACAATTTTATTTTCTATCAAACGTTTAGATACGTGACATATTTTAAAAGTTATTCACAGCCTTTAAAATTATTGTCACTGCGAAAAGTTTTTTTTTTGTCAGTTTCGATATTCCAGCCACCCAATCAATGGTAAAGGACCAATTTACAAATATCGATCCCCTCACCACAAAACCAAAGAGTTTGAAGGAAATAACCATCATTTTCATAGTTATTCCGGCCGAGCCAACACAGAAATACCAACTTTTACCCAAGGAGAAAGAAAAACGGTTTTTTTGTTGCATAGTGTAATTAGTGTTACATTTATGATTTTAGAACCAATCGCATTATTGGGATTCTACATGAAATATATATATATTTGTGTTATTTTCTTAATATTATAATCACAAGATTTCAGAATTCAAAATTAAGTGGAGATCTCTACTGCTGCCATCTACCTTTGGATTTTAAAGGCATGGCAGAACTGAAATTGATCGAACCAAAACTTTTTTTATATCGTAAAAATGGTTTAAAAACATATTTTGTTTTTTTAATATTTAGGTGGATCGATATGGTTTTTACTTAATATTTAACATTTTGTCAAGTCAAATGCAAATATGAAATTGATTAAAAATTTCAGTCATAATTGTTGCACCATGCTTATATCACTCCCGATCCCGATAATCGTCAGTCTGATCCAGTTGACGGTTATTGTCAGAAGTCCAGGCTATAGCCGGCTCCTATATATCGATGCCTTTGCTTCGGTATCATCACTACGTTGGAATGAAATTCGATTATTTATGATTTTTCAAAAATGAAATTTTCAGAAATTTTATTCCGATTTTCTATCTGAATTTTTTTCTTGACCATAAACAGATGTAAATTTAAAAAAAAATCCAAATTTTTTTTGTCACATGGTACATGAGATTCCAAAATTCGAATTATCAATCATTTTGATTAAACAAAGATAACAAATTTACATTAATTACAAAGTAAACATGCTAAATTCATGTCCAATTTTTTGAAACTTCGAAAATATGTTATTTAAGTATAGGCAGTCATCATACATAAACAATTTTGAGCCTTGGTAAGGAATTATAAGAGCGATCAAATATCTGTTAAATATGATATAAACTTATTTTCTAATCTTTCAAATAGTAAAAAAATTAAAATAGGAGAATCCTTATCATATTTGATGCATCGGAAACTCTATTTTATTCGCATCAAAGAGCATGAAAACGGTATCAAGGATTGAAGATAGAAGAAAAAGAATAGATGCAGTATTGTAATTCTTTCTTCTTTCTTTCTTCTCTCGGAATAAGAAAAGAACATGCGAACATAATAAAGAAGAAAGATGTTAGACTGACTTCTCAAGAAAAAGAGACGGCAAATCCTTGACTTCGTTTCTAACCGAGACACGAATGACTCTTCTTCTTGAAGTTGGTAACGCTCCGGTAGATATTTGTCTTTTACTTTCTATTTTGGTATTTCTCTCGCGTGTCTCTCTCTATGTAACTCTTCCGATCTCTGAATTCAAAAGACATTAAATTTCGCCTCACTTGGCATACCGCATCACACGTCTCATTGCTATCCGAGCGTGTCGATGGCATGTTCCAACACTAACAAAATACGATGGCATGTGAAAATAAAAATCAATCCAATCGAATATGGTTGTAGTAGTCAGAGGAAATTATTCAAGACAATTGTATAAAAAATATTGGTATTCTCGAAGAAAATTCAGTTTTTTTAAGTCGGTTCTGTAGCTATTAAAGCGTATGGCGGCAATTACGAGATATCTCGCTTCCTTAATATCCTCTTTTTTAATCCTCGAATTTCGGCATTGTCGAGCTCAGATTCCACTCTACGTTTTCTTCTCTTAATAACATGCTTTCCATCCTCCTCCAATCTCTAAGATCAACTGCCAGTGGGCGGAGTCAGCTTTTGGCCAAAGTTTGATAACAGAAAGAGGGGAAGACGTGATTTTTTTCCTTTCCCTTTGAGTTAGTATAGGAATATGTGTACAGTATAAATGATAGAAAAAGATAGATTAACTATCTTTCTTCTTTTGTTATTATTCTCGGTGTTGTTGAAAGCACTTATCACAGCTGCACAAAATCTGAAAAAAATATATTCTTCTTGAAAAGGTGGAATTTACAGCGAGTTTAAAGATTTCCATTGTGTCTGTTATAATGTGAACCAGGAAAATTTTAAGAACCAGTTAAAGGGTTAAAGTGTAGTTATTTATTTATCTATAAGTAAATGCATTTCACACAAATTACATTCTATGATATTGATGGTTTCCAATCAGTATTCCGCGATACCAGCCTCGCATAAATTTAAATAATTATGCATTTCCTAATAATCTACTAATCATATTTTGCTGAAGAAACCTTATTTTAATTTGCAATTAGAGTAGCGAATCCCAACTAGCAGGTAAAGGTAGCTTTTATTCCTAACGTATACCAACCTTTGTCATATATCCGTTGGGAAATTCACTACCAATTAAATCGGGCGAATATCCTTTGTCTCTACATGAATTATTTCCAGTCTCAATACGGTGGAGAACCATTATAGACTGCCAGGAACAGGAGAAATGTATGCAACGGAGTTGTAGTTTTACTTTTACAAAATTGGTCGCAAATATGGAGTGAATGATTTGCAAAAATAAAAGGAGTGACTGTGTTTGGACATACAAAAGTGTACAGCTTCAATGAATTAGGTGAGAGAGTGTGTAATACAGCACTGTCAAATGCGTTAGTCAGAAATGAAATAAAAAACATTTATGATCAAATAGATCTGGAAATTATGTCTGAAAATAGATCCTCGCAAACACAAATCACTTTCCTCATCATGGCATGCCCGATTGACAAAATTTTATTGTGAAGTGTTAACATGTTACGCACGCGCGCGATTTTGTTGACATAAAATGTCTAACAAACATCGAAGGAAAGGACAAAAAAATTACAAAAATTTGAAAGAAAAAATAAAATTGCAATTTTAAAAAAAAAAGAATGAATATCAGCTAAATTTATTTAAAAAAAACCAACGAGGCCTTAAAAAAAAGATCATACATATAGGCTTACGATTAATCTTAATAGATTAATCTTCTATAATTCTTATAGATTATATACACAGATTGCAGAAATTGTAACAATATTTCCCGTAGATAAAAATTGAATTCTGTTGCATTCTTAGATGAAAGACGAGTCTTTTCATCGTGATATTAAGATTCGATGCCATTTTATCCTCAACAATTATGTATGATTTAAATAATTTATAATAATGGTGACTAACACTGCTTTACCGCACACTAACTCCGGTCATATATCGCCATACGGCAATTTCCAAATACAGGAGTTGGGTGGGAAATGAAGGCTCTCCATCCATCGGTGGGCGGTATCTCGCCTCCTTAAAAGCTTCTTAGTTCAGCACTGACAAGCTCAGATATTTTTTGAAAATGATTTCTCAATAGAACACTTTTTCCTGTACTCCTTGGTTTACATCTACTGAAAATCAAAAGAGAGTCTACGTCATTAAAAAAACAATATCGCATTTTAAAAGAGTGTTTAGTGCTTACTGTTGTGCCGCTTAGAAGGTTTCATTTGATTGAGCGATCGAGTTGGCGTGTATAAGATTTCTTCTACAACGTCTAGAAGCTGTCATTTGAATAGGTATCCAGATTTTAAACAATATCGCATGTAGTGATAGTACCAATCTCTTTCAAACCCCGCTAAAACGGTTACAAATCGGTTTGCATATTCATTCAACAATCACTTCAAATGGGGACAAGGATAACTATACCATGCGAAACATCGAAAGATAGTGAATATAAATGATACGAGAAATCAAAGAGAATGGGGGGAGAAAAAAAAAGTTGTTTCATATATCACAATCTAAAAATATTTTGGATTTCGGGGGGAAATGACAGGATCAAACTGCTTCATTAAATCCAGAACCTTTAACAGCCAATTCATCACCTGCCTCGATCAATTACTATTGATCCCATCGAGCATCGCTGTGAAGACAACTTATATCTCTGTCCTTAACGTGAATTTCGAGACAGTTGACAAAGATGGATAGACGCGGATGAACAACTGCCCGGCCCCGAAAAGTTGCACCTTTTTTTTATATTTTTCTTATTACTATATATATATATGTATCATTTTTCTCGTCGAAATTCTCTTCTTCACGAGAAACGTCACAAAAGTTATTACGGGTTGGAAAAAAATAATAAAAATGACATGGAACTTTTTCTCGTTCACCCGGAAGACAATTTATACTCTTGTCACTTTCGAAGTAATTTCGACGATAACGGAACCATTTATTCCTCCCTTTTGTCTTGTTTATAAGCATTGGGATACTCACAGAAATCAAACCATAAAAGTCAATATGATAAATTATCAGAGCGTATTGTATTAATACTATTGTTTAAAACGCTATCGGATGTTACCTTAACTTATGTTTCCAAGAGATTCTGAATTGATTTGAAATTTCAAACGCCAATATACTTGTGTAGTGAATTAAATTTATCAAAATGTCTGAATACTACAAGAGTATTACATCATCTAAATCTAGGGTGGTCAACTTTTTTCCAAGTCGTGCCACAATCAAGATTATTTTCGATACGCGTGCCATTCTACGAATTTTAATGAGCAGACCATGCGTTCCGTTTTTATGGGACACGAGCATTCCCTCTTTTCTTGCAAAATATTATTCGACTGTCCTCTTATTTCCGTAAAAATGTTTAGTCCGTCACTCTTTTGATTTTTGCATTGTTTTTATTTTTGAATCGTAAATTCGATTATCACAATGTAGATTGTGTATGCATGTAAATCGGAAGAACTTCATTTTACCTACACCATGTTGTGCATAGACACCGGAATCTAAGGACTCAGGGTATTGCCCCAATAAACTTTGTGAGAGGGCTTAGCCCTTTCTCCCCACGAAACGAATTCATGGATGCGCAATGTAATTTTATTATACAGTGCATTTCCCCCCATGGGGACGATCCTGAATCATGAGACGTCCAGCAACTTTGTCCAAAGATGAAAAACCGAACAGAAACACATTAAATAGAAAGACGTCTCTCTCTCACATAACATAATTACTATTTCAAGAGTGTCTATCATACTAAATATAGGTTTGGCAGCCTACAATACAATTCATGAGAAAAAGATTGTTTAAAAGTTGGAGAGAAATTTCTTTGATTGAAAAAACGTAATATATAATTTTTTTTTAAATTAAATTTTGGAAAGTGTTCGCGTGCCACTTCTGACCATATGGTGTGCCATTTGTGGCACGCCTACAGCGGGTTTGCCACCCCTGTTCTGAATACTATAAAATTTTCTAAATACTTTATATTACTACTGCTTATTAAAATCACGGATAATGTTACCATTCTGGCATTTTTATCACTTCCACTAATATCATAACATGGGAAAAATTAGTTTATAGTTATAAGGATTGGTTTATGTTATTTTTATTTTTACGTCGAAATTTTCGCTTTGCGAATATTTTGAAGTTGAGGTTGAACCAGACTAATTTTTATCCCTGTGTAAGTTATCGTTATCAATCTGCAAGACTATGTAGGAGGTCAGAAGGTTAATTCCGTCTTTCATCCATCTATAAATATTGTTTTTTTTAATATCAAAGAAATGAAGCCTGTATAGATGGCTTTTTTACACACATGCTATTATTGCGAGAAAACACTATAAATATTGAGGCATAAGTTGGCTGATACAGTGTACGCCACAAATGTGTTCTCTTCGGGACTCGGGGTTACTGATAATAATAATTGATTGATAAAATGTCTGAAAGAAACTCCGAGGAAAATATGATGGCCACATGTCCCGTTTTTCCAAAAAATGGGACAACTCCCTTTTTCGTTTTTATTGAAAAACTGGTACCACAAAATATTCAATCATGCCACTACATTCGATTGTCTTATCTTTACTTTTTGTTAGTCGTACTGCTATAAGCCGGAACTTTTTGTCAAGCTGTCAGAGATCCTGCTTTTTTTTTTCTTTTGTTCAGAAATCGTGAGGAGTTAGAAAAGAACTGTCAAGTTTATTGTCAACATGTTGGGAATGGTCCGTAAATTTTTTGAGCAAATTTTTGGCATAGGAACTCTGGATCCGGTTACTTGAAAGAAACTGCCCAAAAACTGAAAGATGGGGCTTTTTTTACCTTAAGTGGTTGTCTCCACTGTTGGAAGGAAATTGTATAAGAAGCCCCATGCTTACGTGAATCATAGCGGCTTCAACGATCCGATTAGGACATTGTGAACTGAATACGGAAATGATTGTCAACGTGAGAGAGGGATAAATATTCTGACCTCCTACATGTTCTCGAAGATTTATAACAATAACTTATGGGGGGGGGAAATATATCTGGTTCAATATTAGCTTCAAAATGTGCAAAAAAAAAAAAAAAAAAAAAACCAAAACCGCACCTTGAATTGAAGAAAAATTGATAACATCAAACGAAATTCTGATGACTATAAACGAACCCATGATATAGAACCTGTCTGTCCCCATGTCATGATATAGATCCTTTTTGCGCCCATTAGGCTTCATGAGGAGAACGACGTGAGATATTTGCGCGGGATATGAGCTTCATAAGGAGATATTTGCGAGCACGGGGCAAGGGGGCATTGTTATGAAAATATTTACTATTTACTAACTTTTTTTCCCGACACAATCCTGCCTCATTTGAGGTAACGGAAATAAGTTGCTTTGCATCAGTACGAGGTTGTGAGCGATTTTATCTATCTATCATCCCATGTCATGATATACCGTATTTTAACATGCATAAGGAATCCCCTTTTTGTCCAAAACTTTGTCCCAAAAATAGGAGGTGTTTCTTATACATGGATAGTACTGTAGATATACTTTTTTCAACTTCTTTTTGGAAAGTTTGAGCCGGAAAAATCAAGGGGTTCCTTATACACGTTGAAATACGGTGGATCCCTTCTATACTTTGCGAAAATAGCAAGTATACATTTATTATCCGTGATTCGATGTATCGCTGTCTACTGTAGCAGGGTACCCGATCATCTGAAGCAGCGGCTCTCAACCAGTGCTCTGTGGAACCCTTGGGGCTCCATGTGCACTTCGCAGGGGCTCCGCGGCTGCTAGAGGAAAATAAAAAAAATTAAATTTCAAATTTTTTTTTTAAATAACAAAAGCAAATTAGTAACGTTGGTGAATAAATAAAAAATTAAGGAGGGGGGTTCCTTCATAGAAATTATACACCAGAAAGGGCTTCGCGGGCCAAAAAACCTTCAGAACCGCTGATCTGACGGATGACATTTGGTATGTATGGTCAAAAAACACTCTTGTTTACTGAACATAGAGCACTGAACCTAGTATTAGTGAATAGTTCTACCTTCTAATAACAACTCTACTTAGCTTACATTTATTGGTGATTATTTCCGGATTTGTTTGTGATGAAAAATAATACCAAACATAAAAAATCTCTATAAATCTCCCAAAATCTCCACGTAAACTAAGACGATAAATTCCATTAATTTCTAATTCTCACTCCAAATTTTCAACTTCTCTATGGAAAATATGCAACACAGCTACTCGAAAAAATTTCATTTTCCAAAAAAAAATCAACATATCATATTCGAAATTTGAAAAAAATTCTCAAAAATGCATCTGAAATTTAATAGAATATTCACTAATGAAAAAATCTATCCATTCACACTGGTTGTTATTTTTCCTTATTTAAATAGGATTCTTTCAATCACTTCCGATTCATTCTATGCGTTCAGTTCAGCGCACTCTCTTAAGCTCATTTCACTTAAGACAGTAAAAAAAACCCTTTGCATTAATTTTAATTTTTTAAACAAAATAAGAAATCAATACAGATACAAAAAAAACATTACTTTTTAATTTTCTATTTTTTTGTTTTTAATTCAAATGGAAATGAGCATTGGGAGGGAGAGGGCACACACAAAGGAAGAAAGAGCGGATTCAAATCTAAATGAAGATCACAATAACAAAAGTCGCTTCTTACTTTAATGAGATTAAACATTGTTCAATTCATTACCTTCGTTAAATTCCATTATCGATTATTTCAAGGGTAAATACAGATAACCCTCTCTCTTTCTCTCTCTTTCTCGGTCGTTTCTCATCGCAAAACACACAATTTTAATTAGGCTTTCGGTCTTGAGAGGAAACAGCGTTTGTTTCTGGTCCGATGCGTTTTTGGAGTGCATTTGAGCAACTCTGGAATGCAACGAAACGCATTATTTACCTTGAGCAGCGGAACTTGCACATCAAATGAAAGTTCTATCCTATAACGAAAAGTCAAAACCGAAATCCCGTAAGAAAATGATGTGGAAAGAACGTGATTCTGGCTTTTACTTGGTGGAATGGTTAGGAAAAAAAATGAAAGAGAAGGGGTAATAGGAGAAAACAAATTTTCTCAATGTGGTAATGGTTATTTGTGTGGCCTAGGTGGGGAATCAATGCCAGAGAGAGAGGGAGGGGATTGTGAAAAAGTTTCAAGGTGTAACTGATAATAATAACCGTGTGTGTCCTTTTTTTTAAAGCAAATTAAAAAAAGTTGAAAGAAAACTGTTATTAGTAACTAGATTTTTTTATGGGGGAAAATGTAAAAAAAAAAATTAAAATTTATAGAAATTCAAAAACAGTTCCCAATGTATTACGAATTTTTTTAATGAAACTTTTTTGAAAAATTCAAGATTTTTATGAAAAAGAAGTTATTGAACTTAATTTTTTTTGTGGAAGGAACGGCTCACAATTTTAAAGATATACACGGTGTCCCATTAATGAGGAATCGGTATATGTGAATACGGTATGTGGAAAAGTTATTCCTACGAAGGGGGAATGTTTTTTTTAGCACAGAAAAGAAATTAGTTCAAATTTTTGTCACTAGAGGGTGATGCATGAAATTCTGGCAAGTGACTGCTATTACTTACTTAACCGGGCGTGCAACTCTTACACATTCCTCTTCAGAATTTCTAACGAATTGGCACACGTTGCAGTGGGTGTTCTGAGTGAATGTGTGGCCCTAATGTATCTATGTTGTAAAGTTGCGCTTGTTTCGTGTTCATGCTGATACATGTCTTGGATGTTTTGAAATAAAGATGTAAATGCTTGAATTTTCATGTGTTAGTATCGTGTTGTAGGTCTGCCTGCTCTCCGCAACTTCAGTATTACACAGGGATTTAGAAAGTGAGTTGCCCCAGGTGGAAGTAAAACAACTTCACCAAGGGTGCTTTTATTCACCAATGCCACCATCAGAATAAAAACTATATGTAGGCCCAGCAACAGAAAAATTTAAAAATTAACTCTGATAATTGTACCCTTGGATTTTATGAATCTGATTTGCATATTTCTAGTGATTTGATTTCGTACAGCGCTTTCTATGGACAAAAATTTGAACCGAACTTTTTTATATGCGGGAGAATAATTTTATTTGCTAATCGTATTCAAATACGCGTATAGCAATTCCTTCAAGTTTTGAACTATTTACAATTTTATAAGATACCCTGTAGATTTGTTGATGGAGAAATATTTAAAATTTAAAGAAATTAAAAACATTACTCAGCACAATAAAATAATATTTCTATGACAGAAATTTTAAGAGAATTCAAAATATGTATAAAAAGAATTATTGACGTTGGTTTTTTGTGGGGGTAAAAGTCTCAAATTTGGAAAAAAATATGTAATTAGAAAAACCCGTTATTAATTTGCTATAATTTTTCTTGGAAGAATCATTAAAAAATTTAGAATCATTAAATCATTTGAAAAGTGAATGATTAATGCATTTTCATAAATAAATAATTTCAAACATTTCAGAATAGCTTAATTAAAAGATTAAAAAACAGGATTAATGCAATTTTATGTAAAAAAATTTAAGAATTCAAAATTTATAAAAAAAATATTCTTTAAAATAACGTGATGTGAATGAAACTTAATTTTTCACATTTAAAATAGAAAATTTAGTTTTTTTTTCAAGTACAGTTGTGTATATAGAAATATACTTTTTTTTTTTTTTTTTTTGCAAAAGAATTCTTGCTATAATTTCGAAATTATTCATCGCCTAATAATTTGCGGTTACTTTTCAATCGCAAAACTCGCAAGAACGCTTCAAGCCTCCTCCGAATGGAAACAATTTTTACAAGAGGCAAATCGTAACAAAAGGAAAACCTCGTTTGTTCGGCTACTGAATACTTCACAGACATTTTCCTCCGAATTCACACTGACACGACAAAGGCAACCATGCACGCGTGTCATCGACAGCTTTTCGACCGCAGATGGCCACATGTCCGTGACACTTTAGAGTCGGAAAGCTTTTCCGATCCGCAAAACTTTCACAAACAGCTGGCATTAGCATGATCCAAACAGTATAAGTATCGAGCTTATAACTAATTAAATGGGGAAAACCAGTACACAAGGACACATCCAATAAGGGCACCACAAAGACTTTCTTAAATTTAAAGTATCACTATCATAAACTCCTTAAGAATTGCTCTCTGTCGATACAGAGCATTTCATAAGACTTTGTCTTCAGAAATTTTGCATGACTTGAAACGTAATTAATCTTGTGGATTGGGAGGGGAGGGCGAGAGAAAATTTTTATAGGAAATCTGAATGAGAAAACTTTTACATTTCGGTCGACATGGATGAATGTACATATATTATTCAATATATTCCGTTATTGTAGGAAATTGGATTATGTGAGATTAACATTCACTACGAAATGGAATACATCAAAAACGTTTATTTGATTACTAATTCTTTTCAAGTATTCAGAATATTCGAGGTTGCCTTAAGTAGTGTTTTTCAACCAGGTTTCCACAGCACTTTAGGGTTTCCGAGACATCTCTGGTGATTCTACGAGAATTAGTAATTTTATAAACAACAAAGTATTATTTCGAGACTTTTCTAGACGATCATGTTTTCTACCGTTGAATACCCAGGCGTTTCATAGACAATGATAATTTTCGAAGTGATTTCAAGATCATGGATACTCTTCACGTGATTCCTAGACCCAGGATATTTTCCAAGGGATTAATGGAAAACAGATATTTTGTTCGTAATCCCAAGATATGGATATTTCGCTTGTGTGATTCCAAGATAAGGGATATTGTCCGCGTGTTTCCTAGACTGGATATTTTTCACGTGATTCTTAGACATGGATATTTTGTTTTTAATTCCTAGTAAATGGATTTTTTCCATGTGATTCTCAGATAATGGATATTACGTGATTTCTTGACTATGGGTATTTTTCACGTGATTCTCAGACATGGGTATTTTTCACGTGATTCTCAGACATGGATATGTTTTTTTTTATTCTTAGGAAATGACTAATATTATGACTAAGCCTTCCCATGCTTCCAATAGACTTGACCACCCCCAAAAATTAAAACCTATTTTTGCCTCTACAGATTGTTTTAAATTCAATTTCTTTCCCAATACCATAGTTGAATGGAACAAGCTCCCCTCTACTATTGTTAACTCCCCCGCGATCTCCGATTTCTTGTCAAATGTTACAAAGCATATGTGTAAAAATCTACCGCGTCCTCTTGTATAGGCCTTAGGCCAACAATATTGCATAAATAAATAAATAAAATAAAATAAATGCATTTTTTCCAAGTGATTCTTAAATCACGGATATTTTTATGTGATTTCTAGACACGAATATTCCGATGGAGATATGTAGAAAATAGATTTGCAAATGGATGAACAATATTTCCCACAGTTGTTCTTAGACCGAGGATACTATACTTTTCACGATGTACCAAGATAACGGATTTCCTTCATGATTTCTATATCATCGCTATTTAAAAATTAGCACAGCATATTAAAATGCAACACTTGTGATGCACGTTGTGCTTAGTTTCAAATCACTGGACACATTTCTAATAATTAATAAACACTTTTGAAAACTTGTCTGAGTAAATGTTTGGAAGGGAAAAACAAATGTTCTCTCCTGAATCAGCTGTGATGATGGTGACAGTCGAGTGACAGTGACTCTACAAGGGGGCATTTTCGAGGCATGGGAGCATTTATTTTATCACTGTTCCACTTCGGCCATACTTGAAGGCAGAAAAAGAAAACCCAGTATTTAGAGAGACAGATGGCTTTTTCTCAGCCCAAGATATATCAAGGAAACTTGAGTGAATATTTCAGCCCGGTATGCAAGAGGACCTGGTTTCGTGTCCCGGCGGGGACAAGATGACTTTTCTTTCCGAGTTCACCTCAGCATAATATCCAGAGAATAAACGTTTCCTTGAAAACCAAGTACATTCCATATAACCAGAATGTACAATTTGATTATATTTAATTATATTTTTTACACTAGATAGCGGTAGGGCCGTTGTGGTAGACGAGTGATCATAATGACGGGGTTCGACCCCCACCATCGTTTGCTGAAGTGGTGGTCAGCTGAAGTTGTTTTTCTGTGGTTCCCAACTTCCAGACGCGAATGCGAGCCGTTCCCCCCTGTTAAAAAGTCTCGACACAGAGAGAGAGCAACAGGCCCACAATGGTACAATTATTCAATCATTGCGCTTCACTCACTTCACTTCTGAAACATAGATGGCTACACTAAAAAATCAAACACAACACTATATAAGCAATCAGACTGTTAGGTGCACGTACTCAAACTTCCGTCTAAACTCCCTCTGTAGTAAATAGTCCACTGCGATAGACAGGATATTTTCCCCGTGATTAATGGGAAATAGATATGTTGTTCGAAATCCCAAGATATGGATATTTCGCTTGTGTGATCCCAATATAAGGGATATTGGAAGAGTTGATCAGAGTGGATCACCCAAGTGGGAAACTCGGTCAGCGAGACTAGTGGTTAAATTTTTCCTCTGAAGACGGCACCCATTGGTGTTGAAATGCATTAGGACTTTTATTACTTTTTATGTATTTGCCTTATTCGTTGGTGTCTTCTCAATATAAGGGATATTGTCCGCGTGTTTCCTAAACTGTGGATATTTTTCACGTGATTCTTAGATATGTATATTTTGTTTTTAATTCCTAGGGGAAATGGATTTTTTCCATGTGATTCCCGATAATGGACATTTTTCACGTGATTTCTTGACTACTGATATTTTTCACGTGATTCCTAAATTGTTGTGATCGGTTTGAAAGAAAGAAAGAGGAAGTTAAGAAAGTTGGACTGACAGTTCTTGGAGTAGTTGAAAACATGAATGCTTTTGTATGCCCCAACTGTAAGTTCCAGACAGAGATATTTGCTCTCAACACGGGTGGTGCTGAAAAGATGGCTTATGAAATGACTTTTCCTTTTTTAGGTAAAATGCCTCTAGATCCGAGGATAGGCAAAGCAAGCGATGAAGGCAAATCATTTCTCAATGAAGCACCAGATAGTGAAGCTGCCAAGTTTGCAAAGAAAATTGTTCTTGAAATCACCAACCGTTTGGAAAGCAGTTGAGTTTTTTCTATTCATGTAAATATAGAAAAAATTTTGTCATGAGATTCTGTAATAAAGTAACAGTGTAATAAATATAAGTCAATTCAAAATAGGTCTTGAAAATATCAATCTCGGTTATAATGAAAACTCGGTTATAACGATAACATGTAACAAAATCTTCGATGCCGTTATAATCGAGTTTGAATGTTTATTAACTGTATATTAATTTATAGGAATTTTATATTCGGGGGCAAATGAGCATCGGGATACGTACAAGGAAACAGCAAAGACGGAAAAGAATACCAGGACTGTTTTTCTTATGCAATATTTTTGTCTGTCGTGTCTTAATCAGTGGCCTGTTTAATATTAATGAAGCGGCAGCTCGAGGCGACTTGTCAACCCCATTTTTCGTTACTCCTCTCCCCCCCCCCCCATCTCTCCCTCTCTCGTGTAGATTTCTCTTGATATATATATACATGCATATTGTTCACTCGCTGCACAAAAGCAAGCAGCCGTTAACGTTCATCTGGAAAACGGTAATGCTAATTAATGCATTCCGTTTTGTTTGGTGTTCACCTCGATAAGAAAAATTCGATACGAATCCATAAATGACTTCGAGCGTAATTGATGCTGTTATATTGACAGGAATGATGATTGAGATTTCCATTTCTTTTTTTTTTACGAATTACCCTTCTATTTACAAGTTTGAGCATCGTAGAAAAGGGGTATAATGTAAAATATGAATATTAGGATGTGCACAATTCGAATGGTCGCGTGTAAAATGGGAATTATTGAATCTGAATGAATTCGTGTAGAATATGAATACTAACGTTGAATGTGAATGCCGGTACGTACATTGGAAATGACAAAAAGGGAATGCTCATACAATAGGACCCGGATTATCCGAACTGATATGGACCGTACTTAGGGGCCGTTCAAGTACTACGTAAGCAAATTTCTAGCCATTTTTTGCCCCCCCCCGTCAGCAAAATTTCGTCATCAGCTCTGCACCTCTGAATCCTAACTCATATTTTCATAAAGGGTGGTTGATGACGCAAGCATTATCCAACCCCCCCTCCCCCCTTGTCATCAAAAGTCAGCAAATTGGAACCCCCCCCCCCATCGATAATGACGTAATACTTGAACGGCCCCTTACCTCTGATCAGGCTCCCCTTCCTCGATCCTTTCAATACCTTTCTCAAAAAAGTGGGTGATATCACCCTTTTTTTAAAAGTGAAACCTTCACAACCGTTGGAGCTTATTCACAATGCCCTAGCTAGCGAGTGACAGAGTGAGTGACCAGGTGGTTGAGTATATAACAGAGTGGGCAACCTAGTGAGTTGATGTGAAATAAGTGACCTAGTGAGTTGATGTGAAATAAGTGACCTAGTGAGTTGATGTCAAATAAGTGACCTAGTGAGTGAATGACAAAGTGAGTGACCGGCCTACTGAGAGGGTGATTGAATGATATAGTGAGTGACGGAGCGAGTGACCTATAGTGAGTGAAGGACAAGAGAGCGACCCAGTTAGTGAGTGATAGAATGATCATCCTAGTGATTGGCTGAGTGACCTTGTGGGTGAGTGAGCAAGGTCTACTGACAGGCTGGTTCCGCTCATTCGATCTTTCGTTCACTCATCTCGAACTAATGTCGGTGAATTTTCATGGCGGTGAATTTCAATTTTTGTCGGTGAATTTTCTGGATACGAAATGTAATGCTTTTTCTTTCAGTATAAGAGCATTTTGGCTTTCAGCCAACTGTGTAGTCACAATGTTTGAAGCAATGTGAGTAGGGTTTTGCACTTGGACACAACCAATCCAAATCTAGCTTGAGAATGGCGAATGGTGCACTGAAAGTGGTTTGGAAGTTAGATCCTTGATAATAAAACCCCCCAATCCTTTCTTCCTAATGAGTTTTTCTACAAACAAAATAAGATTTAAAAAACTAGGATTTTAATGCACCCTAAACCGCCCTACTAGGATTTCTTCCAAATAAAGAAAGGAGACATTATCAGTTGCAGAAAGGTAGATAGATAGATAGAACCGCTCACAACCCCGGACTGATGCAAAGCACCTTACTTCCGTTCCCTCAAAAGAGGCAGAGTTGTGTCGGAAAAGTTAGCAAAGATTTATAGTGGTGGCTCCCCTTGCCCCGTGCCCGCAAGTTTCGAATTACTCGCGTCGTTCTCCCCAGGAAGACAGCCATCAACCAATGCAACATACAAGCCATTTGACAAAAATGGGTGACTGAATCCAATGACTAGGGAGAAAAATTTCACGTGCGCCCAGTGGCACATAAGGGCCGGAGACCGCAGCCTGGGATTCCGAAAGAAATGTGGAAAAGACTTGTGGGCAAGAAAGAAGAGGAAGAAGCTGGCAAGTTGAAGTGGGAGAGCTTTGAGAATGCAGAAAGGTAAGTTTACAGATAAGAAGAGACTTTTTCCGTATCTTATACTTCAGACAAGATTATAGCGAAATTCGTGTCAATTCCAAGCTTGAAAATCGGTCGAAAATTCATTATAAACGTACTTTGCTGAAAACAGTGTTCGTTATAAGTAATCGAAAATAGCATACACAAGCAATGCAAAATTGATGGGGCACGCAAAATTATCTTTATATGTAAAAATTTATAATATATCCATGTTCGTTCTAAGCGAGTCCGACTGTATTCGATAACTTCAAAAATCTAATAGTATAATGCGTCAAAATGTAACAGTTTATTATTCATTGTGCAATTTTTTAGAAGTCGCGTCATGCACAATTAGGAATCAGAAAAAAAATCACTGACATATTGATATTAAATTCAAACTAACGAAGACTTAGTTTCACCCCCAGAAATCGCATGAGATTTAGCAGCTGATATCTGTTGATGTGCGCTTTGTGTGAATGGAGCATAAAACTATATTTTAGTCATTGTAACAAACCAAAATATCTTTTCAGTGCAATAAGTGCATCATCCGGACAAAACTCAGGTTTAGTCATGGATACTGTTCATCTCAAGAATTCAGTCGATACCCTCTGGGACACTGAGTAGATTAGCATTTAATGAATTGGGAATATATTCAATGAAGATGTTCTCTCGTTTAATTTTGCATCACATCTAAGTACATTTCTCTAGTCCCTTTCTTCTACCATCTTGAACTAATCAAATCTAACATTCCGAATGCTTTTCGAAACTAGGATTAAATCGCATGGCGAGATCTCTAACTGAACACTTCATGAGAATAGTCATTAATTACATCACCTGTATACCGACTTATGAAGTGGGATACTAGTAGGTCTTGTATTCCTCGGAATCACTATGGATATTCCGTATAAATTCATTAAACAGTAAATATTCGGGGGAAAAAAAAGAAAAATATACAGGGTGAATCAGAAAAACTGGGGAAAAACTTTAAGACGTGTTAGTGTACACACAAAAACAAACAATTTTCATCGCAGAATATGTGGTCTAACACGAAACGCAAACGCGCCCGCGCGTTTCAAAGCGGCCACTCCGCAAACGGCATTCATTTAACGGCATTCGTCTAATCATTTCAAGGATTGTTTAGGCTAAGCAAACACAGAAATAACTTCTACCCCGGATCAAAGAAAAAACGGTTTTTTTTTGTGCATAGTGTAATAATCAATAATTTATACTTTATATTTATGCAGTGTAGTGGAGAAACATTGTTTAAGTTTTATTGTTTATATATGAAAAACTGAAAACAAATTAATTATGTGTACAACTGGAAATTGAAAACGTTATATATATAAATATTGAAAATTTCAAAAAAATTTTATTTTGATTTTTCTCTATTTTTGAATTCAATGGTACTACAGCAGAACGTCGGGGGATCGAGCATCTATTTAGGCTTTGGAGGCCAAGGGATGCTCTCAAAACCGTTCTGTGTTAAGCCAATGTCAGGGTGTTCCCCCCGATAAGAGCCCTAGACATTGGCTGCGAATTTTTTTTCACTTATGAATTCTTCAATTTGTTTCACTCTTAAAAAAAAAAATTGAAATTTTCAATGTTAATACATATTGTTTTAAATTTCCAGTTGTTCACACAATTAATTTGTTTTCAGTTTTTCATATATAAGCAATGAAACTTTATATATATATCCCCACCTGAATGAATGAACGCCAGGGTCTCTGCCACCGGACTTATCCCGTTGCCGAGATCTCTTCCAGCCCAGCTTCGTGGCAGAGTCTGGAACAAAGTGAGTGTGTACACATAACAGTCTGAGTGTGTAGCTAGTGTTGTGTATGATATTTCAGTGCTGTCATCTATACTTCAAATTGTGAGTGAAGTGTAATGATTGAATATTTGTAACGTTGTAGGCTTGTTGCTCTCTGTGGTGAGACTTTTTAACGGGGAGATCGGCTCACATTCGCGCTTTGAAGTTGGGAACCACAGAAAACCAACTTCAGCCGACCACCACTGTGGGGTTCGAACCACATATATATCCCCACCTGAATACTTGCCTTCGCTAATTCTTGTATAATTTCCTCTAGTTCGTCTGGATTACTGCTGATAACAACAATGTCGTCTGCGAAATGCAAATGGTTGAGAAATTCTACATTTATTTTAATTCCTTTTTTATCCCAATCCAGTTTTCTGAATACTTCTAAAACAGCGGTAAAGAGTTTTGGTGAGATATTATCACCCTTTCCGAGTTTAATCATTGCTTTTCCTTTATCCAAACGAATCGTTGCAGTTGCTTTGTCATATATTTTCTTGATTATATTGATGTAAGTCTTCTCTACCCCAATTATGTCTAGAGCTTTAACAGCAGGTGAAACGCTTTTATCAAAATCAATGAAAGCCACATACAATGGAAATTCGTATTCCTCGTGTCTCTCTATAAGTTCCCTGATTGTTTGTATGTGATCTATTGTACTGAATCCACTTCAAAATCCTGCCTGTTCTTTTGGTTGAGCTTCGTTCAATTTAGATTCAAGCCTATACGTCAGCAATTTGGTGAAGATTTTATAAATTACTTATAGAAGACTGATTGGTCGATAGTTCTTGATATCCTCTTTTTCACCCTTTTTGTAAAGAAGAACCATCATTGCGTTATTCTAATCTTCAGGCGCATCCGATTTTGTGACGCAATTTGCAAAAAAGGCAGCTAGCATACTGCTGTGTGGCGAATTTTTCTCCTGCTTCTTTAATATGTCTATAGAAATCCCATCTTCACCTGGGCGTTCCCATTTTTTCATAAATCTTACATATGTATATATAATCAAAAAAGAAAAAAAGAAATGGAAGAGATGGGAAAAGCAAACATTCCATGAATGAAATTGAATGTAAACTTTACTTGGTATTTCAAAACGAACATCATTAAAGTATTAAAAATACGAAATAAACCCTATTTTGTTTCCCAAAGGAGGACAGAAGTCCAAAAAAAAAAAAGTTTTTCTGTGCATTAATAAGTATTTCTGTTAAGAAAACTCAATAATTTTCGTAATTAAAATTTTTTCTCGAGTTGTTTTTTCTCTTGAGAGAAAGAACACGAACGAAAAATGTATAAATTATAATTTATACATTTTTCGTTCGTGTTGATAATTGGTAAGCTTCATAACTACTCAAGCATACTGTAAATATTTACTGTTTGGATGATTTTATAGCTTACGTCCCTGACAAAAAAAAGAGCATTTATGAAATAAGATTATCACACAATTTTGCTCTCGCTTGTATTTGCATATAGTGTTTTCTTTAAAACTTAGAAAATTTAAATTTCTTTAGTTTTTTTGAAGCCTGAAAACTTTTATTGTAATAAAGTTATTATGAGAAATTACACACACATATTACATTTTGAGATGATGTTTGTATTATGTTGTCAATGTATAAAGGACGATTCCATAATTCCCCCCTCCTGTTGCATTTTACCAGCGAACCATTGATCTTAGAGGCATAGTTTTTGTTAGAAAAAGTATCCAAATAACGCGTGCAAACCTAAATACATTAGGGTCACTCATACACACACAAAACACCCCCCCCCCCACATGTACGAAATCGATAAAAATCGCACTGCGTATATACACAATACTTTTCGCAATGTTGTATACAGTATATTTCAAGTATTATCAATTACAGTATTTCCACTGTTGCATATCCGAGTTGCATACTGTATACAGATGGTAGCACCAGTATAACGCCAAGCAAGCATAACTCTGCAAACACGTTAGGGCCACCCATATACACCTAAAACGTTTCTGCTTGTACGAAGTAGTTCGAAATGCCCCAGAATAATGCTTACGAGGTGGATGTGTGTAACTTCTAGATAATCAAAGCAGTGCTATGTACAGTACAATATTCCACGATTTTTCTTTTCCCGCTACTCACTACTAAAACTACATCGAGCGAAGAAACAAAAATAAACTCGCCCTACATAAATATTCAAACATCACATATAAGAACCAACATGAATAAAAACATTTATGATTTCAGTAGAAATATCGGAAATAATATTTCCCTTCAAAACGTAACACACAAAGCAAAACACGAAAGAAAAAGTAGGAGAGAATATAATAACAATATATTATAAAATAAAATAAAATAAAAACATTTTTGTGTGTGTGACGTATGTGGTGTTTATTTTCCTCCTGGAGTTCACCCAATATTTTGGAAAATCTCATACAAAAAAGAAGAAAAAAAAGAAGAGAAAAATATGTTTTTCTACGCGATATTTTGTTACTTCGCCCTCCACCACATCACTCGACATAGGCCTTACCTATTGAATGAAATGTATATCCTTATCCGACATAACATTTTTCCACGTCTTTCGAACATTTATGGATCCGATATAACGACGTTGAATCCACGATATAACATTTTTTGTTATTATTTATCCACACATGTACTCGGTAGGGATTTGTCCGATGGAAGTATTGCATTTCTTCTAGAAATCTGTAGTAAGTATCCCCGTTGCTGTATTTAATAATAATAAAAATACCTATGAATATTTTTTTTTTTAATTTTGTTTTTTTTCGTTTTTCCAGTCACGAATTATTATGTTTGTAACACTGGACAACAATGGGAATTGCATCCGACGTGAAATGTTTAACACACGAATGTCACCATGAAAAGCTTTTATTGGCTCTCGTTTTGAAAATACAGTGAAACCTCTCTTTTGCGGACACCGACGGGACAAAAAATTTCGTCCGTGAAAGAGGGGTTTGATATGCAACATAATTTTATTATACAAAGGGGAAATTATTATTTGGCAGTAAAAGAGGGGTGACCGCCTCTGAGGAGTGTCCGTTAAGAGGGGTTTACAGTATTACCATGCTGCCGCTGTAGTGGTCGAGTAGTCATAGTGACGGACTCGCATCGCGAGGATCCGGGGTTCAAACCCAACAGTCGCCGCAGTGGTGGTCGACTGAAGTTGGTTTTCTGCGGTTCTCAACTTCGAGGAGTGATCGCGAGCAGATCTCCCAGTTAAACAGTCTCACCGCAGATATCAACATTCCTACAACGGTATAATTATTAATTCTTTACACTTCACTCACTATCAGTTGAGAAAAAACAATCATAGTTTAAAAAATTGATTGAAGATGGCGGCACTACACAGAAACAAATTTCACGGAAGGTTCACTATACGTGCACACACATTCCAACACGTACCAATTCGTTAGAAGTTCCGCAGAGGAATATGGACGAGGTGCATGTCTGGTTTAGTAGTAGTAGTAGTGTTACTATGTTAAATGGATAGGAACCGAGAGACAACCAGGCTCTGTCACACTCGGTGATATAAGCACATTGTCCCCGGGGACTCGGGTGCCTCCGGGGGGGGGGGAACCTAACCATTATTCAGCTTGAAAAAGATATATATACATGGGCAGGTGCCATTATGCATATCGCCAGTAAACAAATGTAACTGGCCATGTTAAATGTTGAGAAAGTGCTTTTACGAGCGACTCCAATTCTGAATTTAAAATTTGTTCAGAAATCCCATATACAATAATTCCATAACTTACGTCACCCTGCATTTATGTCGTCTCATTCTGCAAATCGTATGGTTTTTTTTTCCGTGAATGAACGGAAATAAGGAACCGAATTAATAAATGATATAGTTTTCCTTATTTTGATCTTTAAAACGATATCTCGCCCTGTATGCGAGTAAATACGATATACAATTCAGAATGATTTTGACCTGCTGAACACGAATATACACATATTTATTGTTATTTGTTTTATATAATTATTATTATTTTGTTAATGGTGATTATTGCATGATGAAAAAAGCGATGAGGATTTTTTGAACAACGTTACCAGATATAATTGTCAACCTCGATCTTAGATGACTGCTGTTGGACAATTGCAAGAGATACCCCCTTCTGTCCAGTACAAACGCAATGAAAAATCGATATGTCAGAAGACGATGAATGAACTATTATGCTGTAATACATTTGTAAAAAAGTTTCTATGGATTTTTGTTGTACTTCTGTGTATTTGTGTTGTGATTTTAAGTATATTAACGTTGTACCTCTATTACAGGCTGTCCCAAATTGTTTGCACAGCAGATATCTCTGCAAAAGTTGATGTGCGGTTACTTAAACTCTCAAAAATTGTTATAGATAGGTAACATACATAAAAAAATAAAGAAATTTAATTTCTTGTATAGTTTCCTTAGTTTTAAATTATTGAACATTTATTTATGTATAAATCATTTGCAAAAAATTCAAATTTTTTAATGCAATATTTATCGAGATATTAAATTTATTTAGAAAACCACCATGTTTTGGCAACTTATCTGTGTTGGCAAGTTTTCAAATGGCTAAAACGTTGTCATTTTTAGGGACTGCACACAAATTGAATGAAATCAACCATTTTGCTTTTTTTATTCAGAATTGATAGCAATCGCAATTTTTCACCATTGTTTTGACAATTGCAGAGGTTTTTTTTATAAGTTTCAATTTCATTTACGTTTCGTAATTTTTGGACCACGTCCTCCACCATTGGCGAGAAGTGCTGAAAACGCTATATCGAATATCTCCGTCAATATTGCATTTAAAAATACGCAATGTTTTTGTAAATGACTTCTTAGAGCCGCATTTACATTTCACTAAATTAGTAGTTTTAGCACGCTGGGTTTTTTTTTTTACATAGAAAGGTAATTTTTCAATTTTTTTAATGTGTATAAGCGCTTGGCGAATTGAAGACATTATGAATAACCACACATCATTTAAATTTTTTTTTGAAATTGAAAATATGTTTGTATAGTCAAAGGTTGCAGAAATACCCCGCTATGAAACAATGTGGGACAGTTTGTATATATTTGTCTTCTTTTTTCTATAAATTTATTTTATTTTCTATACACAGTCAAACCTCGTTAGTGCGTCACCCGGTTAACACGTCACTTCGCTTAACGGATCACTTTTTTGGAAGTCCCAATTGTCCTCAGGCAGGAATTGGCAAGCTATGGCTTACTCCGTTTAACGAGTCACTCCGCTTACTAAGTCATATTTTTGCTCTCCCAAGAGTGGCTCATTAACGAGGTTTGACCGTACTTATGTTTTTTAATGTATTATATTGTGTTATGTGTATTAAATGTGCGATTTCAGGAGAGAAACCGTAGCCAATCCAGCGTTTTTTATGGTTACATTCACGTTCAGCGCGCTGAATTACAAGAAATGACTATTTTCGGACGCAGAAACTTGTCAAAATTTGTTGTTCAACATAATCATTTCTTAGTTCGTGACATTTAAGGTGTTAGTTGTGTTTTTTTTTTGTTAGCGATGCCACCAAAAAATAACTAAAACCAGCTTTTATTATCGCACGTTTCTTTGTTTCTTTTTATGTTTTCTGTTTTGTCTCCATCCAGTTTTACGTGCGGCGGAATTGTAAATGTAATAAACCGTAATGGAGTTCGTAAAGGACCGCTAGTGTCGCGGCGAAAAGTTATTGCCAGTCGTTTTGCACCGTTATAGTGATAAAGAGCTGCTGTTAAAACCGCCGGTAGTTCTCACAATATTTCGTGCCCCGTGTCTTTCTCATCCAACCTAAACACATACATGAAACGGGCATAACATCCAGAACATTATTTCGTTGAAAAGAGCGTAATCTTGGTTGTGTGGTGTGGTGTTACAGTGGAACGGACTGGTTGTTGTTAGTAAACTCCTAATGTAAAACCCACGATGTGTTTCTTTTTTTGTTTTCATCTTCCAACACTCGGAATTATGGTAACCTTATTCAGTTACACATCATTAAGTACCGTTGTGTTTTCGCCTGTGGCAAGATAAAGGATACGCTGATCATTTGTTTTCTTGCCGCTTGTTTGAGAGAGAGCGAGAGACAGAGAGCACGCACTGTGTTGGTTTTTTCTTTTGTTTTCTACGTAGAGGATAATGGAAACGCGTTTGCGATAAAACAATCTCGCAAAAAACGACAGGCACATGAATAATAATAGAATATTTATTATAATAATGAAGGAATAGTTTGTGTGGACGGATGATATTATTCCAGATGGAAATGGTTGTCAGTATTTATTCAAGGTTAATGCTGAATCTGATATATAGCTACTGAAATGACTCATCTAGGTAATTTTGACCATATGAACGTGATATATTGGTTCAAGATCAAAGAACCAGATTTTCCTGTCTATTATACGCGGGCGGATTACACGTTAAGGAAACTAAAAAGACAACGGAATTTGTAGATTATACAGGGTGGTCCGGAAGTCCTGACATGACTTGAAAAAAAAATCTGTTGAAGATGGAGACAAACAGCTTTAAGAGCATTTGCAAGAAAAGGTTTCAATTTTCTTTTCAAATTAACTGTAAAATTTCTACATGCTAACCGTTAGTGACACGGCGGATGTCACGGCTATTTATCATTTCCCGCCATGTTACATGGAGATTTCAAATCATCATCATCGAAATTTTGAGCCATATCATGTAAAATGAAAGCTTAAAAAGACAATACATAAAAAGTACTCTCGATTCGAATGTCCGAAGTGTGTCTTAGTACACATGTGCTTTAAGTGCAAAACTCTTGGCATTAAGCAGTTTAAATTAAGCTTAGACATTTTAAGAGCTTATCTTTTCCTTACGCATGTATGAGACAGAAATGAGCTGACCACATCACATATAGCATATATATTCAACCCGGTGGTTCACGGACCTAATGTGGTCCACGAAGACAGAATATAAGAACTAGACGTAAATGAAAAATTATAAAGGATCCATCTGATGAGACAAATCGACAATTCTGAATTTTCTGCAATTAAAAATCTGACCAGAAGTAGGGTGTTATTTCCACAGTGAAATGATGATTCTAATCACGTAGGCCTATTTTACAGAATTTTTTTGTGTGTGTTTTATAAAACTTATCTTCGATTTTGGGCAATGCCTAGAACCAATTGAACGATTTGCCATCAAAACTCATGATATGTCTCGTTTCGGCTAGCGAAGATTTCAGCTGACGAACGTGATTCCGGAACAAATTATCTTCGTTAGCCGAGCTATCACTATATTGCAGTTTGTCAATTGATCATTCTTCGCACCACGGTTATTTTCTGCACGCGAGAACCAATTAGAGCGAGGCCTACAATTTGAACGGCAGTCTTCGTTTCCTGTACTCAAGGGTGGTTTTCCTGACTCAAGTACTCGAGAGGTTGGTGCGTTAATCCCTCGGTTTCGGACTCCTTGTAGTACCAATCTTTTCCTCTGTCGTCACGTTTCTGTTATACCCCTGCATCAGGAAGGTTTCTAACAGGGACAAACCGGTTATCGAACTAGAGGCACCTCTAAAAATCCTTTGGTACTTCAGTCGAGTATCTTGTCAATCTGGGCTACCGTGCCCCTGCAGTTCGTCAACTACTTTTTATCTAACATACCACTCATAGTAGAGTCGAAGTTTTAGGATATTGGTGAATACTACAGGTGGCGTTGAATAAACTGTATTTACATTCAAGAAATTCAATTCCTCCACGAACAAAGCACATTGCAACCTCACGTAAGCAAATAACAATCGTGGGTTCAGGAAAGTCAAACATGAAGTTCCTGAACCTTCACCACCATCATATAATTCATTCCATCAACAGAACATCCTCCGAAATTGCGAAAACTTTCAGTCTTTTTCTTCCCCAATGACTCTTAACTTTCGGACAGCAGTATATATTACTTTCTTTCATCTCATACATAAAACACATAAAAAACAGGAATCCCGTTCTTAATATTCATAAAGGGCTATAACTCAAGTGCTTAAGGTCGCACTTAAATGAAAACCGTAGCCGTAAAAAGAGTATTATAGAAGTTATATCTGTGTTAGATATTAAATAATATAAATATAAGGATATATATAAGTTCTGTTCTTATGAGACGAAAAAAGACGAGAAGTTTTCTCGTGTAAGATGAAAAATACGCTTGAGTTGAAAGACAAAAAAGAAAGAATTGAAAGAAAAACAACGACATGAAGCAACATACAGAATCTTCTTGGATATTCCAGGATATCATTTATCAAAAGTAAATATCACAAATTCCATAAGAAACTTTTCCCTGACGTAAAGAAAAAAAGAAATCGTATTTTTTACTCTTCCCTAAGTGAATATTTTTACGGTAATTCCCGAAAGTTCCCTATCGGTTACTGAGAAATTTTTAAGATTATTATTATTATTATTATATTTTTTTTATTATTATTCTTTTCTTCATACGAAAGTTCCTCATTTTCTTCAGGTATTTTTCTCTTATATTTTATCGGGTTTTATTCTCAGTCTTTAAGAGCATTTCGATGTCTCGCTCTGGAGCAGAACTGCTCCAAATGTTCTCTTTATTTCCAATGGAAATAAAAGAAATCTTAAATGGGTGAAATATATCGCATCGAATATTTCCTTTTATTGTCTTTTTTTTTATTTTCAAATAGTTTTTAAGGGGGAAAAAATAGATTTTTTTTTTCATTCTTTTAAACTCGATCAATCGCTACATTTCTACCCTTGGGATTGTCGATTTCTATAAGGAATTGAATCTATGGTCTTTTTATAGAGGTAATATTTCCTCGAATTTTTTTCTTATAAGATATTTTTTTGCTGAAAATATGTAACTTATGCGATATTATATAATACTACATATTACAAATACATTTATAATATGTACAATGGGACTCACATAATCTTCTAGTGTAAGAAATTGAACTAATCTCAAAGGACTGTCGTGCAGACGCGAATAGTGTCAAGCTAGAAGTAATCTTCTACGTGAATCAATAATGCTGTTGAAAATAATCAAATAATTCTCCCTTCTCTTTATTTTTTATTAATGTTAATTGTTAATATTTTTATGGTTTCTTATTTTTATCGAATCAGTCACCCTATTTCGGAACTTCTAGTGATCCGATTTTTCTGAAACTAGGTATTTTCACTATTTTAACTAAAGATGTCAGGCGAGAATATTCTACCGAATGCGAATTTTGAAGAAAATTCACCGAGAATATTCTTTTTTCTTTTAAATAATAAAAAAAATAATTCAATTTTGTTTGTATTCTGAATTTTAATTCAAATACAAATTCAAAGGCCACAACGGACAAAATTCCCAACGAGGGTGGCTGAAAAAAGATGCCCGAAAAATATGGATGTCGGATATATATCTGAACTATATCAAAAATACCCAATAAGAGCAATAAAAAAACTAATGATTATGATAAAATGTAAGTATACTGCCCATAAAAATTATGGTTATCTCATCTAACTATAGTTAGCTTCTCCATTTATCAAACACATTCTTTTTTAAACGTGCCAATCGTGTTGGAATTCAAGACCCCCAGAGGTAAGCTATTCCATTTATTAACAACCCTATTAGAGAAAAACTCCCGGTGACACCGTAACATAGAATTGTCCCTTTCCAATTGATACTGGTGTCCCCTTGTAGAAGCAGTTGACTGACGATGTATTAATAACTCATGGTTCATTTTATCCTTTCCGTTGAAAATTTTTCACATTACGTTTGCGTTAAAATGGAGTATTTTTCAGTTATTAATGAAAAATCGACTTTAGGGTTGCGACCCCCTCTGCAACAATACCATTTTTGACATAATCACCTTATAATGACAATTTCTAATTAGAAAATATTTTCAGAACATTCTAACTTCTGTGAAATTTCAGTTGTTTCATTATTTACTGGTTACAAAAATCATGAAATAAACGAAATTTTCAGAAATAAGTTCAAAACAGAAAATTGAATTAAAATTGATTTACAAATTTAGCCAATTTTATGATCACTTTCCTTCTAAGAAGATGGCGGAATTGTTATTTTACTGGACATGCACTCAAATTATATATCACTAATAGTTATTTGCAAGTATTTCATCCGAGCCATTTTGGTTTCATTTTCTTGTTTTAAACTTTAATATTTTGGGGCTGTGAAGTTTAATTTTTCCTTTTGTTTCTTATCAGCAATGAATTGCTTGTTTTTCCTGTTCATTACAATAACTCGCGGTATCTTACAGGGAGGAAAATTAAGTCGCACATTCTTTCGCCTTTACTTGAGGAGTGTCATGACCCCTGACGTCAATTTTTGAAAGATGGCCTTCGAAAATGTTGTATTCAATTGCAAATCAAATGCAAAAAATTTCGTGTCGAGTCCTTAACTTGTTCTTTCAAAGTAAAAGGAAGAAGTAATGAACTATAGTGTAAACGTATACAATAAAAAAATGCACATTGAACTCGGTTTTCTCAGATTGAAGTTTTTAAATTCATCGAAAGATTAAAAGAAAAACGACTACACCAAAAATTATGAAATTTCGCAAAAATATTTATTTCACATGTGTTAGTGAAATAAAACTCAGATTTAGCAGCTAATCAATGGGAAGTATTTTTTTAAAAATTCGGATTCTCACATTTTTGAAATTTCTATTTTTTCAAACTTTAAAAATTAATAAATTTTAACGAAGAGTCAGATATTCGAGTTCGAGTTTCATTTTATTAACACTTCCCTGAAAGATTTCTGCAAAATTTTAGAATTTTTGGTGCAAATTTTTTATAAATCTTACGGATGAATTCAAAAACTGCAATCTGAGAAAATTGCATTCAGGGTTTCCTCTTTGTGCGCATTTTTACACTATAATTAATTTATTTTTTTTTATTTTTAAAGGACAAATCAACTGCTTGACATGAAGTTTCTTGCATTTGATTTGCAATTCAATGAATTATTTCAAAGCATCTTTGATAAATCGACTTCAGGGGTCGGGTGACACTCCCTTAATAAACCTCATTCAAGGACTCAACAGATTCTCATGGGGGGGGGGGGTGTTCAGTTGCAGTGTTATACTTTTTTACACTCTCTCTTCTTTTACGCGGGATGATACGCTAATTTTAGACGATACATTGTATAATTTTCACAAAAAAAATTCACATTCTAGAGGAATTTTGTAGTGACTACACCGAGATTGACTACGAATTTCAACAAAACTAAAATAATATTTTTTTCGTCAATCAGATAAGCTTTGTAAAGATGAAAAATGGTTTTACACGGGAAAGTGAGGTCGACGCTGTGTCAAATTACTCTTATCTTGATGTGTCATTCTCTGCGGATTTTTCTTCAGGCGGAAAAAATATATTTCATGTTGAGGCAAGACTAGCTGTCAAGAAGGTCTTGCCAGTTCCGAAAAGCTCTAAAATGAGTTCATTGAACACTGCTTTAAAAATATTTCTCTTACTGCTGTTCTCCGTTTGCTCAATCGGGATTACAATATGGGCCAGAAAATATTTTTATGATGTTGGATGTATCCTCTACTTTATTTTTAGAAAAATCTTTATACTCCCACGACAGATCTCCGGACATCTAATTCGACCACAGATCGGACGTCACATCTTCAAGTAGCGCGCTGTGAGATTTACAGAAAAAAATCCTCACTTAAATTTTACTTTTGAATGTTGACTTTAGAACCCTTCAGACATAAAAAATTTTGCCTTTCCAAGCTTCTGCCAGGAACATGCTGCTAGAAATAGGTACAATTGGCTTGCATTAATTTTTGAAATCTTTAATGAAAGTGAATTTTGTTTTTTGAAATACACCAAGCCTATTATAATAATAGATTTCATCCCACTGGTACTGGAGGCCCCTATGATCAACAGCTCTCAGGCGGATTTGTCGAAAACTCAAAACTTCATGTTTGTTCCTTTATACAGTCGAGCCCCCCTGTAACGCAATCGGATATTACGAATTATCGGTTATAACGAATATTTCTCTATCCCAGTGGTCCTGCAGTACCTCATTAAAATATCGCTTATAACGAATTGCCGCATTTATGTGACTATTGGATTTAACGAAATTTCTGCAAGAATTAATTTTTTCATTATAATATAACTTCCATATATAAAATCAGATTTTTTTTTCTCTCTTTCTTTGAGTAAGTACTGTACTATTCCGAGAGGGGCTATATGGGTGTGTTAAGTCAGCGCCATCTATAGTTAGA
This sequence comes from Pholcus phalangioides, assembly GCF_987345545.1. Lineage (NCBI taxonomy): Eukaryota > Metazoa > Arthropoda > Arachnida > Araneae > Pholcidae > Pholcus > Pholcus phalangioides. Next base: position 27,413,388 of record NW_028301602.1, read on the forward strand.
TGGCAATCTCTAGCTAGAGATAACGCGTTTTTTCTGTTTATTCCCAGAACTGCTCGAATAAAGATAGATTAGCATAACCACAGTTTTGTTTATGTTTTGTCAGTTCCTATAAACCTTCAAGACCATTGAAATGTCTGTAAAGTTTGATGGACCACTTTACTGTCAGTTTCTTAACTACCTTTTTTCAGGGAAAGTTTATCAGCGGCTCCTCAGAATAGTCTAATGAAGAATCAGAATACTGAACATGCACAAACCAACATCGAAACATTGCCTCTGACATAGGTTAGCAACGCACTCTTTGAAAACTGCTGACTTATAGTGAATGAGTGAATGAATTCAAAGCTATATGAAAATCGTTTATATTTCTGGCACACGTGAATAATATTCCATTTAGTTGTAATTAAATTTTCAAGTCTATTTGAGGAACTTCTAGTACGTGGACCAAAGGTTGAGAAACGCTGCTTCAAATGGATTCCTGTCATTAAACTCGAGTATTTATCATGTATCGGCTCTGAAAAATATCGAATATTGTGAGAATGTTTTCACGTTCTCGTGCTACTTCGTTATATCCGGGCTCGACTGTATTTCAAATTAAAACAACCTTTGGTTCGGATGACTATCTATTGTTCCCTTTGCACATTCAAACGACTTTTTATGAAATTGAGATTTAATTACAGTACAACTTTTTCAATGCAGCGTCTTTTAAAATTACACCGAATGATGTTTGCAGTTTTTGTGACTCAAACAAATGTGAATCTTGAGAACATATGCTTCTCGTTACCCAACATAAGAATTTTATCGAAGAAATTTCCTCACAGTAGTTGTTTCAACAAATGTCAAATTCTCAAGATGAATACACTCAATCAAAATATTGTAAAAAAAAAAAGCTGTATTATTTTCTGTGTGTAATTGCTAGAATTGGGATTCTATATGATTAATCATAATGTTTGTTACCCAAGTTCTTAATACTTATGAATTATCTCTGCAATTTAAAATGCAACTTTTCATCGCTAAATGCAATGCAAACTTTTTTCAAACGCATTTCATTGCAAGCTCCTTTCCACCGCGAGAAAGCACAAATGGTTTCTGTAGACTGTAACATATGGCTTTCCAAAAAGTCTCATTTTTCTCGACGTTCGGGAAGTTCTGGAAAGCATTCTTCCCTCTAATGGAGTACCTTCCATAGTTGCTAAGTGATGAATGAATTCTGATCTACGCTTACCTTACAGCTAAAATTCACGTCCTAGCTTTTCGTTTTATACATCTTCAAGTATGATTTTCTCTTCATTTTTCAGGAGTGGAACTGATGAAAGTTTTCGCAAGCTTATTGAAAATTTCAGAAAAAATATAACGCTTCGGCAACCATTCTGATTGTCAGTTTGGCAGATGTAATAAATATTCTAAGGCACTTTACAATAGGATTCTGAAATTTTCAGAGCCGAATTTTCAGACTCTCGGCCAAAACGTATTTCAGTCTAGAATATGATAATTAATTACTCACTTATTTGTTTATACTGTAATGAATATAATTAGCGTCAAAGTGCCAAATGAAAAAAAAAAGTTCTGTGTACGTTGAGGAGAGAAATGTTCAACGTTGATGTTTTGCACAGCTATTGCAGAAAAATCAAACAAAACAAAGCTTTCTTTTGATATATTTTGTTTGCTTTTTCTGCAATAGCTGTGCAAAACATCAACGTTGAACATCGCCATCCTCAAAGGACTCAGAACTGTTAAAAAATAATAATTAATAGTAAATAAATAAATAAATATATATATATATATATATATATATATAGAGTATACAACAGTACATATAAGTTTTCTTTTACAAATATAATCAATATACTATTAATTATTATTTTTTTCAAACTCAATACCCTAACATGTAGAATTTTATAAATATTTTTTCGATATTCCCATTCACAAGTAAAATCTTTAAGGTGAAGTTGTTTGTAGAAGTAGTCCTGCCAGAGAAATATTCTCCTTTGATGAGAATATTTTTAAGTTATTTATAGAAAATATCTATAATAATAGGTATTATATAATCTTCTCAGAATATTCTGATTGAGAAAAATATTCGAGTGTAAGTATAAAATTGGTATACAGGCATTTATTAGTCAGACAGTGAAGGCCTCAGAAAATAGTTTTGCCCAAAATGCCCAAAGACGGCACTACCGCCGGCGAACATATATAATTACGGAAAAGCTGGAAAACACATTGATGAAAGAAATAATTTTAGAATTATTGAAAGAGAGAAAGGAAAAGGATTTCAAGAATTTATGAAAATTCATAATTAATTAAAAATTATAATTCCACAGTTTATAAAAGAAAAAAAAATCATAATTAATTAAAAAAAAATTAACAGTTTATGAGAGAAATAAATTCAGAATAAATGAGAGAAATAAATTCAGAATAAATGAGAGAAATAAATTCAGAATAAATGAGAGAAATAATTTTAGAATAAATGAGAGAGAAATAATTTTAGAATAAATGAAAAAAAAACAACTACGGCACTAATGAGAAAAACTCTTACAGAATTATCAGCAAAAAATAATAACGTAATTGTTGAAAGAGAAATAATTCTGAGGATTAATGAAAAAAATAATTTCAGGATTGATGAGCATTTTCATAATTAAAAATTCATAATGATAAAGATAATATTTTGTCCTTAACGAAAACAATAATTCCAGAATGTATGAAAAACTGTAATCAATTTTAGAAAACACGTCAAAATCAAAGAGAAAAATAATTTCAGAATCGACAAAAATTCATACTTAATAAAAGAAATTATTCCAAAATTTATGAAAATTCATATTAAATTAAGAAAAAAATACCAGGATAAATAGTTATTCAAAAATCCAGGAAGGGGGGGGGCGTTTAACTCTGATCACGGACCTCGTTGACCGACCCGTTAAGAGACCACTGCATTAATTCTAAATAGTGCAGTGTAATTTGTTATTCAGAGGGCTTCATAGAACATTTTAATTTATCCCACAATGTGTCTGAAAGGTTCACGAACCCTGCCTCAGAGTATCCAACTCACTGATGCAATTCAAAATCGAAAAAATAAATAAATAAATAAATAAGTAAGACGTGATATTCATCTAGTGATGAATGAAAACATGTTTGACTCAACTAATCATTGAAGTCTCATCAAATAGTAATAGGTAGAAAGCAAAAATTGACAAGTTGATGGTTTCATGGATGCAGTATAGCTAGACATACCCTTTCCAGACCAGCCATGCATATTTCATAATGCTTTGGAAAGAAATGACTTAAAAATAGACACCAACGTGATGGTAGTAGAATCATTACTTTTAAGAAACAGTTTCTTATAATAATAGTAAAAATAATAAATATATATTTATGGTGTATATATATATATAAGAAGAGAAGAAGCCCTTTTCCCATCATAAATGCCCTTCACCTTTCTTCTCTCGTGAGTTGCTGTCACTTTTTTTTTTCCCGGGCAGAAGATCCAGGAAAGTGAAATTTCCCGGAAGAAATGACAGCGATCGGAATAGCAAATGTAATATCTTCAGCCTTCGAAAAACCTTGCGGGAAGAAAAAAAAAAAAAAAAGATGAAAAATTGAAGTATGAAAGCCATGACACCTTGAAATTGACGCTGATCGTAGAATAAAATAATGCGATTCCTGAAGAAACGAACGCTCTTAGATATACAACGAGTAAGGTGGCAAAAATTTGATATGTGCTTTTTTTGATGCGACTTTTTCTGTCGATATATCAAAATTACGAACGCACGATAGATAATAAAATATTGTATCGAAAATATAAATAATGCTAGTGTGAAATATTTTCAGTATTCAACAGTACCTCGAGTTATGGGTATCAATGTTGTCCGCGAAGCTTATTTGCTAAAAATGATTGAGCTTGCTGGAAAATATTTAATTTAAAAGCGTCAATCTTCTCATCGCATTCACGAGATATCTCGCCTAACTTGATGTTTTTAATTTCCGCAATTAAGAGATATCTCGCCTAACTTGATGTTTGCATTCCCGCAATTAAGAGATATCTCGCCTAACTTGATGTTTTATATCCCGACAATTACAAGGTATCCGGCTTACTTGAAATCCTCTTATTTCGGCATTGACGAATCTAGACACTTTATATCTTTGCTTCTCCTGAGAACACGTTATCCACTTCCTCCACTTCCCGCATATCCGAACAACTGCCAGTGGGGGGAGTCAGCTTCTGTTCACATTTTGATAACAGAAGGAAAGAAACAGTGTTCGACACATACCTTTTTTTGTCTTCCCTTTGGAGTAGTATAGTTCTTTTTCTCAGCCACCTCGTTGGGCATTTTGCCTGTTGTGGCGTTGTATTTGTATTTATTTGTATAGGAATATAAGTACAATATGAATATTATAGAAGGATATGGCGTATTCCTCTCCCTCGGTTTCTTGTTCCCGGAGTTTAGGGATGAATGCACTACTACTTGCACAAAATCGGAAAAAAGTGTTTTGTGAAAAAAGATGCGTTGAGCATATTTAGACATGCAGATAAAGATGCAGACATACAGCACAGATGATTAGACATTTTACGGAGGGTTTGGTTACAGAATTTCCACTGCGCCAGTTATAATGTGGATTAAGTGAAATTTATAAAACTGCTTAAAGGGTTGAATGAACGAGAAAAAGACAGAGACATGATTTGTCGGCCTATACTCGTACTTTGACCGGTGCATCATTGTTTCTTAACGTTTAAAATTGAAACTCATCCAATACAGTAGCTATATATAGACATATATCACACGTTGGCGATAAAAAAAAAAGAGTTTCGCTCCTACCGGGCCATCTTACATCATCCCACCGAGCTTGGCTGGCCAAAGTCCGTATCATTTCTGCAATCGATACGCAGACTTTGGGCAAAACTCTTGGCCAATCCACGAATCGGCCACAATTCATGCTCTTTGGCAAAATAACGTATATATTTTAGGTAAATGTGTGTGTTGAGGTCCACGGGAACAGCTTTATAGCGTTAATTGTTTCGATGGAACTTAGACTTCTGCACAAGAAAGAAAAAAAAAATGAAATTCTGTTCCTGTTATTTAAAAATATAAAACTCCATTTTGTTTTCCTAATATTCTTGTTCAATAAATGAGAATACGGGCAATCTCAACATGATAGCTTGATTAAGAAATAACTTCTATGCCAATAACTCACTCTCTATGAGACATACAAGAAAATTTCGCGATATTTTTCCTCCTAAAATTAATCGGAAGAAAATGAAGCATCACAGTATAATCTTACGATGAAGTAGGTAGATATATCCTCAATGTTCATGGAATTTCACGAAAATGAAGCTCTCCTAATGAAATTTCTGGATCAGAGGAGGAGAAAAAAAAATCTAAAAAAAAAAAAAAATCATAATCTCCTCTCGATTATCGACCACGTCGATGATTAATGATATCAGAAGCTTTCCACATCGATCAGAAATCACCGCATGATGCATTAACTATAATAATAAATCAAGACGTTATACTTGCTAAAATTATAATTAAGAAATTAATCTAAATGTTGGTGTAATTAACAATTCTCGGTTGAGGTCATTCGGGGTTTTCTCCTTTTTTTTCAAAAAGATACGGCACAGGAAAAAAAAATGTTGGTTAATTTCATTTTTCTTTAGTTTTTCCTCTTTTCATCTCATTAATCGATAATCCCGAGTTCAATTAGCTCTCCTGAAAGATAATCCTAACGTTCATTTCTCATTATTCATCCGCGAACGATAATTTGAATTGCTATTTGATTAAGAGAGAGAAGAAAGAGCAAAAACATCAAAGATTTTCGGTAAATTAATGACGGTGTTCTTTCACTGGGAAAACGCATTAGTATGTATGTATGTTATGGAATGAACTGCATTTAGAATTCCGTGTTTATCCTGTCTCTATGCTTCACTGTGCTCAAATGGGGAAAAACGTCAAAATAATCTTTCATGGGAAACTTATTACTGGAACTGAATTATTGGATAACAACTCGGGTCGACTGCGCAGCGGCTGGGTTTACGTCTCGGCTACTATCGCTGTAATGGTTTTCTGTGATTTTAGCTTCGATGAATGAATGTGAGCAAACGCGGATCCGGGAATTGGGGGGGGGGGCGATCGCCCCTCTCAAGAGCCGAATAATACGGTGGGAATTTGTATATCCTGTAAAATACGGGATCATTGAATATGTCTAGGCCTGTCGCTGTGGTGGTCGAGTGGTGATAGTGACGGACTCGCATCGTGAAGACCCTGTTGCGAGCACCACACTGGCGCTACAGTGCTGGTCGGTTGAAGTTGGTTCCACACTTCTGTATAGTGCAAATGCGAGTCGATATCCCCATTAAAAAAAGTCTCTGAACTTTTGAAAAGTCACAGAAAGCAACAAGCCTTCAACGGTACAGGAATTCAATCATTACATTTCACTCACAGATGGCAGCGCTGAAAATTCAAAACACAACACTTGATACGCACTCAGACTGTTAGGTACCAACACATACACTCACTTCCGGCACAAACTCAATCGGTAGTAAATTGCCTATGGCGTCAAACCGGAGTTGTAGTGCCCGAGTGGCATGGTGGTAAGATGCTCGTCTACCATCGTGAAGGTTGTTGTCAGGGTCCTGGGTTCGAACCCAAGGGAGGATATAGGTAAGATATTTTCCCTAACGAACTCGAGGCGACCACCGATAGACAGCGCCTTCACTTCCAACCCATCTCACTAATGGCAGTAAATTGCAATACAGCGATATGGCCAGAGTTGGTGTTTGGTGAAGTAGACCGGAGTTGTGTTCGGTTTGAATGAAAGAATGTGTCTAGGAAAGGGGTTTGTAATGTAAGACTTCTCGTTTAGCACTTGATTGTTATAAGGCTGTTTCGTAAAACCCTTCATGACAATGAGGCTGTTTCACTAAAAAAAAATTCTGAATATTTATCCAAAAATATTGTGTCCCTACTGCCATTTCAACAGCATCATAGCCCAAGGGCAAAATGAAAGAAAGCTTGTGGATAAAAAAAATAAAATAGTTTTTACAACTTCTAAATTTTCTGATGAAGATAAAAGCGTCATTTAAGAAACTAAATTCAGGTTCAAAAACTCGAATTTTTGAAACAGAGTTTTTTTTTTTAAATTGGACGTTTTGCGTTTGAGGACGTGGATAAGAAAAAATTGTTTGAAAAAATTTAAATAAATGAAAATTATTTTCATCCGGTTTTGCTGTCAGATCAAGACTGCAGAGTGAGAAATTTCCACATATTTATTTGCACATACTTACTGTGGTAAAAAAAGTACGTAAAGAAATTTACAGGTTTTTGCTAGTGTCATGCCATCTGTAGGAATTCATGTGAACTATTCTGAGAGGTTTTTTCTATAACCCCCTTTACGATCACGGACAAAATATTTCATAAAAACGATAGTGGAATAAATTCAATATCCATTTCTCTGTGCTTTCTTTCCCATTTCCTCATCAGCACGAAACTTTATTGTAACGTAATGAATCGAAGTTGTTTTTCCTCCCATTCGTTTTTTTTTATACTCCTGTTAGTGATATCTCCCGATTTGTAACTATCTATCTGTTATATATGTTAGTGTCAAATCCCAAAAACGGCCAGTTCACGACGTGGCCGGCCACTTCACGAATTGTCAATTTCGTTAGATATTGATCAGGCCAATGTCCGAAGTCTAGACAGTTCGCGAAGTGGCAGGTGATCCCTGACCAAAGTCCGATTACAAGAGACATGATTCGGGGTCATCATCAAGTTTTCGTATTTTTCCGTGATAATTATGTGCACGTTCCTTATGGCAACCCATGAAACCGTAATCACGATATGGTAATTATTTTTCCTCCAAAATTTTCTGAAAAAAACTATATGGTTATATAATTGCTTTCATAGTTTTTTTCTCAAATTTCACTTTTTTTCCCTCTTGTCACATGGAGTTGCTATACAGCTGGTATATGTAGATGTAGCGACCCTTTTTCAACTATGTTTATTATCATTTTCTTTATTATTATTATTATTTATGTCAGTGTGGCAACATGTGTATTTTTATGCAGTCAGAGCCGACTATCTTTATTGTTTGTTTTTGCATTCGGCTTCTCTGTACGTCTGCCACACGCTCCTGCCGTTAAAGTTATAATGGTTGTATAAATTGTAAATAAAACATGTAAATAATTAACAATCGCTATATTCTACTTGTGAGCTAGCCTACCGAACGACGTCGCGCCCCTAACAGCGTAACATAGACATGTATCACACGTTGACGACTAAAAAAAAGGGATTTGGCTCCTACCGGGCAGTCTTACATCAGCACATCGAGCTTTGGCAAGGGATCTACAACCACTTCATGAAATGGCCGGCCAAAGTCCGAATAATTTCCGCAATTCGGACTATGAACATAACTCTTGGCCAATTAACGAAGTGGCCGGCCCCGTCGCGAATTGGCTGCACTTCGGGCTTTGGCAGTAACATATACACGAAAAAGAACACGTAGGGTGTGGTTGAAAATATAAATCTGCTGTGTAACAGATAACACTAATATAATACAATAATACTAATCTATTATACTAGTTTTCCTTTTCTATTAAATGCAAAAAATTTAATTAGCTTTAGTGAATTTTTTTAATTAGCAAAAATGATTAGTTAAGAGTAAAATATACAGTTTGCTTTGCTTTAATGTATTCTATGAACTGATAAAATCTTGGTCAGTATAGTTGAATAGTTTTTGCCTTGAATTTCACATTACCAATTTCCCTCAATTTGGTGCAATTTTATAAATTTCCGAACACACAAAATTCCATCAGCTCTTAAAAAATGATACAAAGAAACAATTTTATATTCTTTCTGGATAAAAAAGTACTATAATTGCATAGCCGTTGTTTTTTACTGGAATGACACTAAAAGATGTAACTATACCTAAAATACCAAAAAAATTGAGAAGAAAAATGTTAGAATGGGTTTATTGACCGTGTATTTGTCATGCCTACATTCAAATATACACGGGACCGGGTCAAAAACCATCCAAACACTTCCGATGACTATAAATCAGGAATTTTTCTGTCCATTTTTTTATCTGGAATAAAATTTTCTCGAACTCAATATAATCCCAAGCCTTTTCCAATAATTAAATTTTGAATTATTCCAAACACCTATAAAAAGAGAAATTTATAATTTGCAGTGTAGAGGAAACAAAAGCAACTAACAACAGAACTTTCAGTAAATTACATTAAAAAAAAGAGTAATAAAATACACGCTGTCATATAATTTTTGTTAAACAAAAATATGCCATGCATGTGTTACATCTCAGGTAATCATTTAGAAGAAGGAGTGATTATTTTAATATAATTTATCTGTATTTAAGTACACCGCACTTTTCCTTTTTTTATTCACTTATTTCGCGTAACGCCATCGATGGGGGAATAATAAATAAATAAAATGGATATAAAAATCATGTGGCCATAAATAAGAATTAATGGCTGGGAAATTTCCTTTCCTACATATCTTCCATGATGTTTTAGTAAAAATAAATCATTTTTATAGCTGTTCAAATATTAGGTCATTTTGAGTTCGGAATCGCCATTTTCTTTTCCCACTTGATTTTGGATTTTTTTGTGAAATATGTAAAGAATTTCGTTTACTTTTCTTTTTTAGCGAATTTTCTACAAAAATTCAGTTTTCTTTCCGCCACCCCCCTTTCATTACTAAATACAATTTGTTTCAATACATTCAATTGTGTTTTTTTCTCCCCCTTTCTTCTACAATATAAATAGCATTGGAGGCGATTTCTTTTTACTTTTTTTTGTGGGGAGGAGAAAATGGCGATTTTCTATTTTGTGCGAAATGGAAATATTTTTGCATGAAAATGTTCTCCCTTTCTCTCCTTCTTGATGAATTTCGTAACCTGTGGCAGTAACAAAAAAAAAAAAGAAATAAATAAATAAAGCTGCTTTAAGTGGTTACGAAATGTACATGCATTTGTTACAAGTCGTCCACCATCCAGGAGAATAATAAGAATATAAAAAGAAAAGAGAGAGAGAGATGTCTTCGCATTTTTGCCTTCGAAATAAGGTGCATTTTTCAAGGAAATGTTTTCGCGATGTTCTTTGAATGTCATTTTTGCACGATAGGCAGTACTTAAAGCAAGAAGAGGAATAAGATGAGAGTAGAATAAGGAAAATAAGAAGAATTCTTCTTTTCCAAATAGATGTCTTCAATTATGTATGTATGTTAGAGAGGATAATATTCGAACTCAACTGGACGTTAATATTACTATTCCGCTTTTTTTTTTGGTTCATTTTCTTCCAAAGAATTCTATCGATAACATGAAAAAGAATGTCATTCTTTTTTTTCGAGATGGGAATAAATTTTCCTTTTTAGCAGTTTTGAACATGAAAAAAAGTCATGAGCGTGTGGAGCATAGGTTCCAAACCCTGGTCCATTGCTCACATTTACCATACGATTGAGAGATTACCATTCGAATCAATATGACCCGATTCGTTTTTCTTGACTTTAATGCTTGTTTATTATTTTTAAATACCAAGACAACAATTATGTAATAAAATACCCAAAATGTTTTAAATTTATTCATTAAAAATTTACTTTTAATTGCATTAACTAAATACAATTGGGGAAATAACTCTGTATAGAGAAATAATAAAATTTCATTGTGGACTTCTGCCTTTACTAAAAGCAATTACTCGTTTCTAACGAACAAACATTGTACAGTGAGGACTCGGTATACCGTCAACAACTTTCAACATCAGATCGCTTATAAGTTCAGTTTTTGAAAGGTCAGTTCTTAATTGCTATCAAGCTACTCCACTTATGAAGTCTCATTCGTTTCGTACTCCAGGAGTGACGTTATACTGAGGTCAGACTGTGTCATGAACGAGAAGTCATACACCCTCTCCCCAACATATGAAAGAAGTGGGTGTTAAGCCCGTCGTTCCCAGGGACAAATCTTTGGTTTTTAAGTTTTTTACCCATAAATGTCTCTGCAGAATTCAGGCTTAAGTATATTTAAGCTACGACATCAGACGCGGTACACATCAGATGACTTCGAGAGCCACATCTGGCCCGCTGGCCATGGGCGAGCATATATGACCTGCACAAAATCGGTCGCTCTTTCCCACAATCTCCCTGGATTCGCGTATGGATACTTTCAGCCCAAAATCGATGTGTATAGAAATTAAATACTGAGGTAATAGGTACTGCTATATATTTTGTAAATTATCAGTGAATAAATGCATTTTGATGAAGCTGTTGTTCTTTGGAATATATTGGGTCTACTGCTCGCGTTGAAGAAAAAAGAATAAAAAAAAAAGAAAAATCTATCGTGCCGTGCTGTTCAATCACTAGGATCGAAACATAACCCCAATGGTATACGTAGCTATAACCATACCCATAAAACCGTAGAGCACCCTGCTTACACTTATGGTTGATTTCAAATGTAATTGATTATCCATTAAATTACATTTTCAAATATATCACAGCAGAAAATAAGAGTCCCCATTTGGGCAATAAAATATATGATCCATTCATTACCACGTAATCCTTAAAACATTTCAATTTCCAATTTCAAAGTCGTTTCATCCTGTTCGAGAAATTGAAATTTAGCGTTAATGTAATTAAATTCACGCTCCAGAGAGGGAAAAAAGTGCTCATGAGAGCTTTAAAAAAAATCCATTATACGAGTTCATTATTTTTTACCCGATTAAGTTTAGTTGTTGTCGAATGCTTTATATTTATTTATTTGCTATAATAAGAAAACAAAGGATTAGGAAGAAAAATAATTAAAAGAGAGATCTGATAAGAGAAATGGAAATGGAAGTATATTGATCTTCATTTGCATTATTTAATCAATATACCTCAAAATGACAGAATTGTATTGAAATCGTTTGGGGTTATTTTATTTATAAAATATATATGAATTTCTGCAGTTTTCATATAAAAAGAAAAATCATTGAAAAAAAGAAACAATAAAATTGAAGATAAAAATTTTTTAACGAATTTTTAACAGACGTTACATTTATGCAACGCTTTGTTCAAAAAATTTTTTAACTAATTTTCATAACGGACATTTTTGGAAATTGAAAGTTATAATGAGAGTTAGAACTTAGCGTTCCATAGTTTGTTTTAAAATTTGTTTACAAAGTAATTTAATTTTTAATGATTTTTTTCAAAAATTTTCGCGAAAGTATATGCCGATTTTTGATTTGGTACTTTTTTTTCTATGACCATGAACCGAAATAATTGTTTAAAAATAGAAAAATAAAGTTATTTCTCGAAATTTTTTTACCACATCATATACGAGGCCATTCAAAATTATAATTGCTAATTATTTTAATTAAATTAATTTCTATTAATTATAAAGGTGATTAATTTGAAATATTGTTGTTGATTTACATTTATTGCAAAGAAAAACATGCTAAATTACTGTCCAATTTTTTATAACTTCTTAAGTATATTATTTAAGTAAACAGTTACCATGTATGAAAAAATCAAAATAACTCGGAATTCGATTCCACGATCTTCATGATCGATTCTTGCATAGATTCCTAATATATTTTTTCAATTGTTATAAACAAAAATAACTAACCAAAATGATTTATTTTCCTTTCAATTCTTTCCCTTTCTTTTCGACCGCAAATTTTTATCATTTTCGATTCGATTCGGTTTTTCACCGATGAAAGACATTTTTTAGACAAGATGAAAAGCGTTCCTAAAATTTTGAACCACTACTACTACTTCTGAAGCGTACAAATAAGCCTTGTATACATTCCTCTCCCGAGTTTCTGACGCATTAGTGTATGACGGAAAGGATTTTGTGTATATGTGTACGCGTGGCCCTAACATACTGTTCTCTGAGAATATGAGTGCCTTAGGGCAAGCTTATATATACCCGTAATCATATTTTCCGAGTTATGAGTGTTTCGTGTTTCACTGGTCTCAGCATCTAAACCTTAGAATCACAAGACCCGTATTTGACCATCGTCCTATATACAGGGTGGATACTATTGATCGCTTAATAATTACGTACGCGATTCCTTGTGAAAATCAATACGGAAAATTGTTTTTGGTTTTTGATTCGACTAATAATTATGGAGTTATAAGGTATTAAAAATTGATGACTCACTTTCGAATTCTGCCAAGTTCACCAAACGTATAGTTTGACGTTTTTAAGATGAAGCAACGCTATAATCCTAAAAGTAATCAATAGAGGCTGTGCAAAACAGTTTTTCCTCGCCATTTCCCCTTTAAAAAAAAAAAAAAAGACAACATTGAAGGAAAAAAAACTTACCACATTTTGGCAAAAACGTGCTGTTTTGGTAAAACAATTTTTCAGATAGATCTCGTTTGGCTAATATTTTACAAATTTCGTGATAAATTTGCCAGTATACAGTAGTGGGGCGAAAGTAACACGTTATAACAAGGTTAATATCACTCTGCACCATAGTTTCCCAACCTTTTTGTCCCATCGCTCCTTCAGAAATTTTTTTTCTCCCATCGCTCCCCAACGAAATCTAACCCATACAATCCTATGTTATACCCGTAGCTTCTACCGCCCCCCTGGATCATTCCATTGCCCCCAGGGGGGCCTTAACAACCACGCTGGGAATCACTGCTCTACACGAAGAGGAAAAATCACCAATCTTGAATTAAAGAAAATAACTGAACTTGGTTTCTAACGGATTGAATATTTCAGTTTATTTTCTGTTAGCGTCATGGGGATTTTTTGTTCTTCGTTGGGTGTCAGGCGTGTAACTGACCATTGTAAAACTGACACGTCACAAATTTTCAAAACGTTATAACTCTCTTAATTTACGTCCGATCCTAAAAAAAATCACTTTTCCATATTTCTTTTTACACAAGCAATCACTTTTAATTATTGGGCGGTCGATAGCATCCACCCTGTATAGGACAGAAGTTTGAAATGGCCACAACGCAACTGAAAACAAAACACTCATTTTGCTTACTTTGATATTTTAAAAGTAAGATTAAAAACTACTAATGCATAAACATCAGTTTAAGTAAAAAAATTAAATTGAATTTTTTATAGGTATTTTAGTTTAATCTGTTTAGATATATTATAAATAGGACAATGGTAAAATGCATTGCAAAAAAAAAAAAATCCTAATGAGAGTTTTAAGAAAAAAATTTATTACTAGTCCATTATTTTTTCCCGATTAAGTTTCGTTGTTGTCGAACGGCTTATATTTTCTATAGTAAGAAAACACGTTTACAAAGAATAATTAAAAGATAGATCTAAAATAAGAGAATAATGAATATATAGAGGTATATATTGATCTCCATTCGCGTTAATCAATAAACCTAAAAATAATGGAATCGAATTTAATCATTTGGAGTTATTTTATTTAGAAAAATATATGAATTTTATTGCTTTCGTGGAAGAAGAAAAAAGCGTTGGAAAAAAATAATATAAAATTTAAAGTAAAAATTGACTAAAATCAAAAGAACACGGAATTCGATTCCTCCATCTTTATGATCGATTCTTATATAATTTTCCAATAAATTCCCCTCAATTGTTATAACAAAAAAAAAAGGAATCAAAATGATTTATTTCTTTTTAATTCTTTTCCTTTTTTTCCCTCTCTTCGACCGCAAATTTTTATCATTTTCTTTCTTATTTTCGATCGTTTTCTCGTTTTCTTGGATTTTTTTTCCTTCGTTATTTTTGTTTCTAATGTCAGCAAGTTATAACAATTCCAATCATTTTTCTTCTCCTAGAAAATTCTTCTTATTTTTTTTATAAGAATTCTCTCCTTTTGTGTAATCATTAGTCGCTTCCGTAATTTATTTCCTGTTTTTCCTATTTTGTTTTGCCATTTACATATTTCTTTTCTTATATATGGAAATATTATTTAAACATTTGAAGCTAATGAATCGTATTTTGACAAATTTTTCTTTCTCAAATATTATTTACGAAATTCAAATGATTAGTCATCATTTTGTGATTGGTTAACATTTATTTTTCGATAGTTTTGGTGATGCATTTGTTGCTAATTTTGGTTATGTTTTTGTAAGTAATATTATTTATTTATATGGAAGCAAAATAAATGTATGATTAAATTGAAAACCGATACAGAAACTTTTGAATTTTTTTAAATAAAAATTATTAATTTGCTAGATCGTGTTTCTATGAATTATATAGTGATAAATGAAGTTTGACTATTAAAAAAAATTGGAAATAAGCTTCGAATAAGAAATAAGTTTCAATCGCATTTAATTAATTTCATAACGTAAATGCGATGCTGACGTAAGAATATGCAACATCAGACAAATGTTGAGATAATGTGAAACCTCGCTACAACGATACTGAATATAACGATAGATTCTTTCTAGAACGATAATTTTTTAAATCTTGTGTGGAATTGTTTATAGTCTAATGATTAATTAATATCGGTGAAACGATTGCTTAATAAATTCCTCTATAACGATATTTTCGAAGAGGTTTCGTAATCGCTACAACGATATTTCATTATATTTCCCAAAAAATCAATTTTAATATATTTATAAATTCCCAACCAGTTTTTTTCTTCGGAGGACGTCTAATAACGTCAGCGTTTTGCTCAGCATGCCCCTTGAAAGTGTGCAATGAAGCTACTTTTGGAATATTAGACAAAAGTGAATGCACTAAACTTTACAGGGCAAAACATTCAAGTTAATTTTATTAATTAAATAATTAATTCAAATTTTTTGTTTTGAATAAATACTTACACGTGCTTTTTCTGATGGTACTAACAATGCCGACTTGAGATGCCAAAATCGGCATAAATGTGGTAGAGCATGATAGTAACGTTACTTTACGATACAACGATAATCCCCCTCTACAACGATTATTTTTCGTGGTTCACGGAGCATCCTTATATCGAGGTTTCACTGTACTTATTTTTTGTTATTCCTCATGGTAATTTAATTCCGGTTATGTGGGCAAATTTCCAACCATTGGGATTAATTTGTACCATATAGATTAGCTGTGTAGACTTAAAAGGTGGGTTAACGAAAGACAAGTTAAATAAAGGCCCAAACTGAAATTCGTTTATTCGATTTTCATTCATTCTAAATTTTCAATTGATTTTCTTTATTTCTCAGGTCAATATACTTTCACTAATTTACCGTGTGTGCACCTCGTAATTATTCAATCCGGAGAATTTCTAATGAATCGGTCCATGCCGGAATATATATTTTGAGTGTATGTGTGTGGGGCTAAAAACACATTTAAATTGACCGATTTATGCGTGTTTTGTATTCTGGTTATGCTGCCATCTGTCTTCTATATTTTGAAGTAAAAATGGCTGAATTTTCATGTTTCAATTTCAATTTTATTGTCATTATTATTGTTACAAAACATATAACTCAAAAAAAAAAAAAAATAATAATGCAGGATCCACACACCAATTTCATAAGAGTACAGTCATTGTCAATAGTTGAATCAAGTATATAATTTATGTGTATAATACATCCATTAAAATGAAAAATTAACTAGGAAAAAAAAAGAATTGTAAACACAGAAACATAAAAAAGGGAAGGAAACTGGGAAGAAAACAGTAATATCTATAAACATAATAGGTACCTAAAAGTCATAATTTAAATAATTAAGTCAATTTAAAATAATATGTCATAATATTGATATTTACTGGTGAATCTGGTGCATGAAATGAAATTAGTGTGTAATCGTGATTAGCAAAAAAAAAAGAAAAGAAAACAATATGAAAAAAATAATAACAATAATAATATTTTATCAATCACTTCAATATTTTATTTCACTTTATTTGATTAATTAATTAATTTCTTTTTGGTGACTTGATTCGGTTATTTTACAGCTGAAAGACATTTTTCCTCGTAAGCTTAAATTGCGGTCCTAAGTTTTAGGACCATTCTACTTTGTACTCTTGAGATGGCTTCTTGTTGCAAGTCTCTCCAGTTGCTACGCTAGGCTGTTGTATCACATCTTATGCGAGCGTCATTATATTCTTATAAGAGCAATTATCTCTTTCTCATAAAATATATTTCTCACTAAAGTTTGTACTTAAAAACTAGTTTTGGCTTTCTTTGATTTCTCTCTTAGGGTAAATAGATTATTAACACCTTCAAAAACGCCAAGTTATACGTTTGGTGTACGTTCGATTAATTTGGTAGGATTAGGAAATGACATAATCAATTTTTAAAGCATTATATAAACTCATTATATAACGCTTCAATTAATAACAATTAATTAATCTTAATTCACGTGTACATAGGTGAATTAAGATTAACACGTACTGTACTCATAAACTATCGGTCAAATCTGAAAATACTATTCCATTTAAGTTTTCACAAGGAATTACCTGTGTTATTATTGGGCGGTCGATAGTTACCACACTGCATCTAGACCAGATTTAGGAACGCCGTAGGAAATCAGAACGATTACTGAGCTGTTCTTATGTGCAGATATGGCAGCACAAAAACAAATACGTAATGAAAATGAAGAACATCAGTAATAGCAGAAAAAAATTAGTATGAGATACGAGAGTGTTCCGCTCTAAGTAACGAAAACATTCCAAGGCTGATGGACATATTATTCATTCACTAATGCCTCTGAATGCCTGTCCGAATTATACTTCAATCATGTTTCTTTTATCCTATCACATGTCAAGTGATATTAATGCATCACATCGAGAAATGATCTAAACAGGAACCAACTCATTTTTCACAGAGACGCATCCATCATAGTTGGAAATTGATTTATCATCCGATTCTTCAAGGATACCATAATAAGATTCTCCCGATATTATTTGACGTTTGATAGGGAAATAGGAAAAAGCTATTCTATTTTATCGCGCGAAATAGCCTATTTAAACATGCTAAAATATTTACATTTCTTACTAAAATATTATACTAGAAGCAGTGATTAATTGATTGGTCCGTGGAATTTATCGCAGATATGATTGGCAACTACTAATTCTGGTGTTTAGCCGAACGATTAGTTTAGGAATTCAAATTATGCATCGTCCTTAAAGCTGCGTCGGTCCGGCTCGATAACTCACTATCAATGTCAATTCTCTTCGATTGTGATTTGTGACTTTTCTTTATGAATAGTATCTGCATAAATTTTCGTTCCGTCTTATATTGTAGTTTAGCTGAAGTTCAAGCATTTCTTCATAGCAGGGTATCATTAATTATGCGAGCGTCTCGGTACAAGCTGGATATGCGACTTCGGAAATACGTTTATACGTGTGTATATCTTGATGTATCGTGATACTATATAAAACAGCAAAATAGATGGTCCAGCCTAATCATGAAAAAAAATGTTATTAGAACCGATATTTAAAACGGAAGTTATATACACCACCTCGTAGGAACAAATTCACGTAATATGTCTTTTTTAGACCCCTTCAGCACGAATTACTGTATTTTATTAGTGGCATTATTTTATATGGTCCTGAAATACCCTGACTATAACTTCTATCACAATTTACATCATTGTTACACTAACAAAGAAAGGGTTCCAAGATGTCGCCCCCCAAAAAATTATGAAATAATTTAAAGGCATTCACCTCACCCAAAAATACAAAAACAAAACAAAAAAATAACATCGAAATGCAATTATTAAAGCCACAAAAAAATATTAAAAATTATAAATTATAACAGTTGGCTACTCATCGCCTCTCGCGTCTCTTGGTGATATCTATAAAAATTTATTTTTTCACTTCCTTTTCCTCTCTTTCCTCCAGCTTCTTTGTTCCTAGAAACTAGTTATTTCTGTTTCTTTATCTGTGCTACATGATCATGTGTTGATTGAATGACGTAAATTCCTTCTTTATCTGTATATTAAAAATATTACTATTCACAATTTAAAATTTTTTTTAATATTAATATTTTACAGGGTTTTTTGGCCCATCGTGACCCATAATAATTCCACCGGATTCTTTTTATATATTCGTGTGTGTTTAAATGAGTTGATTCAGTGGGGTAATTTTTCTAAACTTTTTCCAAGACGTCACCTTAGGACTCTTTTCTGGTTAGATATTTCGTGGATTACAGAAGAAACGAAATTTCTCTTAGGTTTATAGGTATTGGACTTTGAAATAAGTTTGGGGTCAGTTCAGGTGTGTAGGTATTTCTCAGAAATTTCTTAACAGTTTTGTGATCAAGATATTCAAGGATATCAATCTCGGTAATGCCATTCTAGCGCATGTGTTCATTTATTAACGTATACATATCGTCGCCGTGCAGGCAGAAGTCACCAAGTCCAAAATTATAGTTTTGAGATATCGGCAATTCAAATTTTTGAGTCGTTATGAAATATAGTAAAAATTATTCTAAATATTTCTAACTTCTACAGGAGTTTTACTGATGTTTAAATACTAACTGGTTCATGTCACGAAATAATTGATTGGAAGTTATAATCGACTTCAGTAGTTCGTCAAAAGGTTGCATTTGTGGACTTTTGCTTGAACGTCGACGAAATCTGCTGAAAATCACTAAGTGGATTTGGAGACTTCGGCCTGACGATAAAAGTGCCTACAGGGCTGGGTGAAATATGGACGCCTCTGTTGCTTAGAAACGGAAATTGGATTTTATTAGTAAGCTTTACCAGACTGTAGAGCAGTAATTGGAGGTGACGTTGTGGTGATTAACTCGAAATCGCAAATATTTGGATTTAGTAACTTTTGCCTGAACGCCGACGATATGGTATATAAGTATGATGCAAAATTCAGATGACTTCATTTTTGTGAATCACATTATTGCTGACTACGGCTGTGCAGTAGCGAGGGCATCGTGCAGGTCTCACTTCACGAGTTTCCAGGTTAGTAGCCCCGTTAGTAAAGGGGAGACTAACACTGCTGGTCGGCTAAAATTGGTTTTCTACAGTTTTTGATACAGTTTTTGTACAGTTTATGATAGTAATTTTGTAACCTTGAATATATATTTGTATGAGGTCAGGGTGATATTTGTACCCAATACTACCTTCATAGTAATGTTTATGTGCATTCCCAATAGTATAAAAAAGGGAAATTTTTGTAAAGTAAATAATGTATGCATGTAATTCAAATGTGAATGCCCAGCACTGTCAACGGAGGCTCTGTTTGATTGTTCCCGTCGCAGTGTGGGCTATGTGTGTATTCTGCGTGTGTATATATTGCATGTTCTGTAAGGGGAAGAGCGAGCAGAACACACTGTTCAGCGCTGTGGACGGAGGCTTTGTTTCTTCGTTTCCCGTCACAGTCGAGGCGCTGTATATATGTAATTTGTATGCATTGTGTATTTAGACCATTCTCAAATGTCTCCCACTTCAACATGCCAGCTTCTTTTTCTTCTTTCTTGTCCACAAGTCTTTTCCACCCTTCTTTTGAAATCCCAGGCTGCGGTCTCCGGCCCTTATGTGCCACTGGGCGCACGTGCAATTTTTCTCCCTAGTCATTGGATTCAGCTATACATTTTAGTCAAATGGCTTGTACGTTGCATCGAGTTGATGGCTGTCTTCATGGGGAGAACGACGCGAGTAATTCGAAACTTGCGAGCACGGGGCAAGGGGAGCCACCACTATAAATCTTTGCTAACTTTTCCGACACAACTCTGCCTCTTTTGAGGTAACGGAAGTAAGGTGCTTTGCATCAGTCCGGGGCTGTGAGCGGTTCTATCTATCTATCTATCTACAGTTTTTCACCTTCGAGGCACGAATACTAGCCGATTTCCCATTTGAAAAAAAGGGGGAAACAACTTTCCAAAGAAATCAGGCAGGCCTTCAACATGAAACTTAAAAACATCAGAATTCAGGCGTTTGCCACTTCAAAATATGGAATATAGATGGCAGCACCAGTACAACACGAAACAAGCTCAATTCCGATAATATAAATACATTAGGACCACGCTACACCGCAACGCTCCTGCATTTGCAAATTTGTAATTAATTCTTCTGAGGAATGTATACGAGCTGCATCTAGGGTCAGATCACACTTTCTCTGAGTTTTAGCCCGAACGTTTCCTTTAATTTTTTTTTACCTGCGTGCAGCTGATTTTTCTATGCGCGACAAAGCAATGCGTTATATTCATCAATGATAAATTTCTGGATTTTGCGTGCTTGGTCTTGCACGCACGTAACTTAGAGTGAACATTGGCTATATCAGCACAATAGTTTCGGCACTTTTTGTGGTTGTACAAGATAGGTATATTCATACCTTAAATGCCTCAACCATGGTCCCTCCCACATCCTGGAGCAGGGCCCTTATGCTGGGATCTTATGCGGGGGCCCCCCGGTCAGACTTCTCACGGGCCCTCTTTATAGCGTGAAAAAGAAAAAAGTGATGAGAATTTTCCCCCTGGGTTAGAGCCCTATCAGCCCTGCCCTTGTGGTGGCCATGGCCTCAACTGTCAAATGGGTATACTAAAAGTTTTTTTTTTTTTTTTTCAGAAAAACCTCTAGTATCCAGAAAATAATAATTTTAGCAAGTTTGTATTCCGTAGATAAGCATATCCAAAGATGTATGAATTCGTAGGTTAAAGTTGTAAATGTGATTTTATAGTGAAATCATAAATGTTGGAATATCATGCGGAATGCTTGCAGAATGAGTCCTCTACAAATTCGTTAGGCAGTGAAATTGTTTTCAAAATCAAAAGCATTGCCAAAAGGAGCAGAATTGTTAACTTATAATGCACCGAAGAATTCCAAATTCTATGCATGTGTATGTCATATGACTGACGTCAAAACGACCAAGTATAAAAAAAAAATGGAAATTCAGAATTTTGATCACCGATGTATCGATTCATTTCCATTCAAATATCATGTGTTGAAATTTATTTCGTTCCAAGGCAGAGGCGCATTAATGGTTTTGGTGCCCCTGGGCTAGACGAATTTCGCAGTCGTAACTCCCATTTCACTCTAATTTTCTTGACTACTTTTTCCTCGAATTTTCCACCCTTTGCTAGAGACCGTTGGCTTCCCCCCCCCAAGTACACCCCCTTTAAGTCACTCTCATGCTCACACACACTCTAAGTCACTTTTTTTTGTCATTCACATGCTTGCACACTGTTTCTGTAACTCATATGCTTGCTCACTATTTTGGTCATCCAGATGCTTCAACACTGTTTTGGTCAAATCACATGCTCGCACACTCTCTAAATCACTCTTTTAATCATTCACATACTTTCACACAATTTTGGTCACTCATATGCTTTCACACCGTTTTGGTCACTCATATGCTTGCACACCGTTTTGGTCACTCATATGCTTGCACACCGTTTTGGTCACTCATATGCTTGCACACCATTTTGGTCACTCACATGTTCACGCACACTCTACGTCACTTTTGTAGTCATTTACGTATTTGCACACGCTTTAGGTCACTCTATTGGTTGCTCACCCACATGGTTCCTTGGTTTATAGGTTATGCTTTTCATCATTTACACATTTACTCATGCTCCAGATTATTCTTTTGGTCATTCACAAGCTTGCCTACACTCTAGATCACTCTTCTGATCATTTACACATGCTCTAGGCCACTCTTCTGATCATTTACACATGCTCTAGGCCACTCTTTTGGACATTCACATGTTTGCTTACGTTCTAAGTCACTCTTTTGGTCACTCACGTGCTTGAAAACTATCTAGGCCACTCTTTTTCTCACTAACCTAGTCCGTTGCTGTCTGGGCAGAGGTGGATTTATTGAGATTTATACAAATTTTGCAACAATTCTCCCACGCTACAAATTTTTTTGGCCACTCATTCCTAAAATCTGCCGGCCCCTCAGAACTTGCCGCCCTGGGCTATAGCCCGCCAAGTCTCCTGTAAATACGCCACTGGAGAGAGGAACTCTATGCATACTTTTTTACTGGAAAACTGAATAAAAATTTAAATTTTTCTATTTCCTCAATTGTCGTTTTGCGAAACTGACACTATCATAACATTTCTTCATGTTTATAATTACTTTATAATCGTAAAATTTTCATTCCTTTCGGACAATTCTTGAAACACCTCACATATTTTAAATGAAAATTGTTTTGGTTTGAAATAATCTCTCAAGTTAAATTACTCATCCAGAAATGTTATTGAAGCATTAAAAATTTTCGGAAATTTTAAATACCATCTAAGAATCTTTTTTCCTCTACCAACAATTCTAAAAGTAATGTATGCTGTATGATGAAAATACACGTTCAAGTATGAAATAGAAAGTATTTTCCAAAATTCCAGAAGAAAATATTTGAAGTGTGTGTTCGAACATCGATATCTATGCATAAAATTCAAAGCAAAGAAGAGATAAAGAAAAAAAGAAGTAGAATTCCGAGATGAAATTGCCTGGAGTCATACACGGACTTTTACCCATAACATTACACATGTATTTTGTTCGTATCGTCTTCTATTTTGTGGTTTCCATTCGAAAGTTATTTTCAAAGTAATTCCGACTCTTGCCATTATTTTCTTGCCTATATTTTGGCTTTGCATATGAATTACAAAAAAGAAGGAAAAATAAAATGTTGTGTTACATATACATATTTGAAGTTGAACTGAAAACTGTATTTTCGATGGCTTTTTGAAAGCAGATGTTTTATTTTTCTTTTCTTTCTCGTGTTTTTGATTACGGAATCCATGAATTTCAGAAAATTCCACCAAAAAAAAAAAATATTGCAGAAATTTCATATGCATATGTATATCTGTTTCTGTGTGTTTTCATGTACTAAGAAAACAAGTTCTAGTTTCTTTTCGGAAATAAGAGAAGACGTTCGATTGCAATTTCCTATTTTTATTTCGGTTCGTTTGTTTCTTCTGCTTGCTTCAATATGATGATACTGAAAATGAGATTCAAGACTTTGAATTCTTGTTACTTCAATGTATATATTTATATTTATTTATTCGTTTTATTCTCTTTGGAATGTTCAATGATACCGAGTCTGTATTTCTTGTTTTTGTTTTGCGTCTTCGTAAGTAACAACCATGACGAAAACGACTGGATATTTTCTCATGAGAGACAACGACTTCATTATCTTCTCTCGAAACAAAACTTGTCATGCGGTTCTTGTTGTTATCATACGAAATGCTATGATGTTATAGATTGAAAAATTGTTGAAAAATTCGATAACTGCTATTGATACCCGCAAAATGTTATGATAGGTTATTTTCTATATTCTTTCTTTTATGTTTTTGCAAAGTAAAGAGCACCACTCTATTCTGAAAGCAATGAGGTAGAATCTATCAAAAATAACAAGTTTTATTTTGCTGTAATGTAAATTAAAAACTAGTCTATCAACTTTACAAATGACATAATGTAATTTTTTGATGGAGGTATTTTTGATGAAACTTAGTATGTAAGAATATAAGGACTATTTTTGGAAAAGAAAAATTCATTAGAAACATAGTTCCCTTTTCGACCCCCAGGGGCAGAGTGACACTTTTTATCGCAATTATATCTTTCCCATGGTTTATGTTACGTATATACCAAGTTTCAATGAAATACGTCCACCATAACGGGTGCTAGATTGGCCGGAGTAGTGTAGTATAATTTTAACTCACACTACTATAATCACACCATGTTTCACCTACAGCCGAAAATCAATGCCGAAAGTCTCAAGGTTCATGAGTCAAAAATGACAAATTTTCTTTTGAAATGCCTTTTATGGATATATTTAAAACCAGGAAAACAAAACAGTCTCTGACATTCAAAATGCGTCGCTGAAGATGAGAAATAAATACACGCCGGGGATCGGAGAGAGCAAAAAAGAAGGAAGTGCTTCACCTTCCTTATGCATTAATATCAGTGTTTTTCAACCTGTGGTCCACGGATCCCCGGAGGTCCGTGATTACTTTGTAAGGGGGACCGTGGGATCATTTTCATTTACTACAATTATATGAAAGCACATTTCGTGGTGTGAAAGTAAAGTTTTTTTTATATACATTGCATTATTTAATATTTTTTTTTACATTATATAATGAAAATTATAAAAAATAATACATTTTAGATTTTATTCGGGGGGGGGGGGCGGCGTTGAAATTTTCTTTACGAAGTTTACGCTACAGGGAGTCCGTGGAGCATCGACCAGAACCACTGGGTTCCGCAGTGCACTGACTTTCACTGCGGGGGGAGGAAGGGTCCGTAACATGAAAAAGGTTGCGAAACGCTGCCTTATGTAATCACCAAAAGGAATTAAAAGTACTGGTATGAAAAGCTCATATGGCAGATCTAGATCTAACATCAGTCATGAATTTCATCCGGGGTCGAGAAACAATTTATATTTTGACATCTGTATCGTCTCAACTAAATTTATTATAACCCATTAAGTCAAGCAGGAATATCAGCTTCTGTACGAAAACGGTGTTTTAAATGTTTTAAAAACGGTAATTATTTTTCGCTCCGGTTTAGAAGGGTCCCATTTTTTTTCTTGGCTTGGTGTTATACTGTAAAGGAATTAGCAAAGTTAAATAATAGTATCGTTCGAGGAATAAAGGTATGAAAGGATGGACTTTGAAATTATGTATTTCAAAGCCATACCAGCCAGGTGTTATCCAGGTGTTAGGAGTTAGAGTCCCAAAGAATATGGATCATGAAAGAAACCTATAAATTTGGCGCGTAGCACGTAAGGAATACAGAATCGAAGAAGTAGTATAAAAAGTAGCGATAAACAGATCTATAAATATGGGGACTGAAATGAATCGCATAAAGGGTACAGGACACTATGAAAGAAATCGGTATAAGTTGTATAAGAAGAATATGGTAATAAAATTCAGCGGCCGCGCTCATATTTCAATGATATTTGCAGCTGGTCAGAATTTTGTATACATGTAAAAGCGTGAGAAAGTCCAGGGTTAGAGCAGATGGTATTAGGTGAAAGGAGATTTGCGAATTCCGGGAATAGTTCCCACAGGAACGTCAACCGAACCAAAGGGATAGCAGTAGCCAATGAAACGCATGTCCATAGGAAAATGTTATCCAATAATGTAAAGTGAAGAGAAGTTCGGTAAAGAAAATTTAGAAAAGAAAAATCGGAATTAGCGAATGAAATGAAGTTTATGGAATATAGGTAGGAGTAGGCGGATAGCCAAAGAAAAATATATATATGAAGTTTGAGGGACACGGAGGAGTTATTGAAAGAACCCCAAACTTTTAATTACTATACGCATGAAGATTATGTTCTTCAATTGCTACCTAAGTTGCAAAAAGCGCACGAATTTGTGCGGACAAGTATGCTTGCAGCGGCTGAGCAGCAAGAGCAATATCGGGAGAAAACTGCATTCGATAAAAAGTTAAAATTAGGTGATATGGTTTATTTATATAATCCGGGTTTACTTAAGAAAGGAGTTAATCGTAAATTATGCAGATTATCTTCAGGTCCTTACCGTATTGTTGAACAAAAATCACCAGTACTATTTTGTATAAAACATATTTATAAACCAGAGAAACCTAGTCAATGCGTACATAGTGACAGATTAACGAAAATTCAATTAGAAAGACCCTATGAACCTTACCCGGAAATAATAGATGATGAGAATTCCGCAGACGAAGGACAAGAAACGACTGAGGACGAAAATACGGAAATACCGCAAGCTACAGAAAGCAACAATGACGACAATGCCTTTTTGGATCTCCCCGAGTTTCTCTATTTATACCAATACCCAAAAAATAACACAATACCAGTTACAGATGACCAGGGGGGCAACACAGACGCCGAACCGAATGTCACCCCACAGAATTTTTCTATTGCTTGGGATGACCTTCCTTTTATAGACGAAAATGAAATGGGGGGTGAGCAAGAATCCATTGAAAGGGAAAGTTCCGGAACTATAAGAGAAGAGTCCCATTATAATCTTCGACCGCGGGATGAATATGGTCGAGTACAGAAGTTAAATATTATTGATCAAAGGACGGACAGTAATTCCGTAGAAAATTCTAATGCGTCCAATAGCGGTAACAGTCATGTAGAAAATGATACAACCATGGCTGAAAAATTCATGTCTTGGATATCACAACCAAGTGATTACCAAGAATCCGAAAAGACTGTTCTGGACCGAATCGCAGATTCGCTAGCTCAGAAACTATTGAATGTCATTACTATTAATTATTAAGCAAATAGTAAATGGTAACATTTTGTTGCCATTTTAACTTTAATATATTCATGGAGAGAGATATCTAATATAATCTGGTTTGTATATAGGAAGGTGACTTTCCTTACTCACTAAGAATCAGTACAAAAAAAAAAAAAAAACACCTCAACTTTTCTCTTTCTAGATTATATTCCTAGTTTTCACCAGCAGCAGAGCAATGGCGAGACACAATGTTGAGATATGCGAAATGAAGGATGCCATCCAAAGATGCTCACACGTGTTATCCAAGGCACAGCATGCGCACTTGCCCGCGACTAGTTGTGCAGTGACCAAACGATGTCAAAATTGTGTACGTGTGTGGAAAAGCTATATATGGTCTCCGCGCACAGCACAAAAACTAATACAACCCCGTCAATTCGTAATGAAGCAGAATCTTACGGTTCCGGGAACTACTAAAATTTTCGAGTGTACAAGAGACGGTTTCCCATGCGGATGCTCCACTAGCACACCATGCAATGGGGCGGCCGAATATTGCCAAGAAATGACGTGTAAAAGCCCAGCGACGTGTTTTTGTGAAATCAAACACGGCAAATCCACTATTTTTCACATAGATGGATTCAATGTTATCGAAGATCCGCGTATAATTTCCTTAACCTTTTGTGATCAACGCGTAGATCATGATAGTGTGCACAAGCGCCATCGCCGCGCTTTGTTAGATCAAGAAGAAGCCATTTTTAATCATAACGGACAATTTATCGAATTTCATGACCCTGTAGTCAGAGTTTCTACATCGGGTGTTTTAATAGTAAGGAAGGAAGGACTAGAAGAAATTGTTCACTTCAATAATTCCGTTAAGCAAGCAGTGGTGCCCGAGAATTTCCTCAGATTTCCGGGACTCCTTCAATTTATATTCGTGGCTGAACAGGGCGGATTAACGATGAGAGAAGAATTACGTATCAATGGTAGAACCATTTGCCGGAAATTACCATGTCTTTTCTGTGTAGCGGCCTTTGAACATTTACGATGTTTGCCATCGACCATACAATATACTGTGTATGCGTTGTGCATACTATTGACTTCTATTATGGTCATATATCTCAAAACAGCATTGACGACTGTTCTCACAATTATCAAATCGGTTTTCAGCGTGGTATACCACACCTATCGCATAATTAGAGGTACGGCGAGATTAACAATGATTGGAGGGGTCCATGTCGGTCGCCGGTTACGTCACTCCGTTGATCAAACGCAACAATTTTTAAACGGGATTGGAATGCCTAACCAAACCGTGACCCTGTTGGTGCTGTTTGCTTTATCATCGGTAGTATGCTCGCTAGACACCACTTGCAATAACCATTTGATAGTGACTTCAACGATTACCGAATGTGAAAATGTGCATGACAAAGACACTTGTAAACTTACCACACACGCCACGATTACCCTCGAGAATTTGAAATTCACTCAGTGTTTGTGGTTCCAAGATGAAAACAAAAATAATATATTTTCTCTAAGTATAAAATTGAACAAGGTCAGGTGTAATTGGAATACCCAGAGACAATACTTCACGTTTCCTACCGAACTGAAAACCGTCGCCCAAGTAGCGTGTCCTCAAAACACTATGTGTGGATGGGGCGAGCATTGTGTTCCAGCTAAAAGTTTTGTTGCGGAAACGACTGAGTCTAAACAATACCCAGGAATAAACAGATGTATAGCGATGGATTCGGGTTCCTCAACATGCACAATCATTGACTCCCAAGGTTGTTTGTTTTATAGAGCTTTCCTAGTCCCTGATCATTTAAGGACTTATGAAGTACGGGCCGTCACGGGATACTCGTGTTTTTATGATTTGGAAATTACAGAGAGCATGAACGCGTCATCTCAAGCGACGGTCACAAATCATGTCATGTCCACGACAAAAGGTGTTAAAATTCATATTCTTGGCGCGTACGATCAACCAACCCAGTTAATGCAAAATTCACTCATAATGCGAGTAGGAAAACAAAGGGAGGCGTATATCGAACATGCAGCTCCAGCAGGAGTACCTCAAGGCAACGCTATTGGACAAATTCAAGCTAACAGTTCGCTAACGAATTCTTTCATCTTCGATGAGAACAGTATACAGTGTAGCGCTTATGAAGAAGTGCTACATTGTCACATGGTGACGTCGGCTCTCCACAGAATGATCGAGAATAAAGTCTCAGCATTACCACGCACTATCGGTTACCACTATTTTTATATTGACGAAAATGAACAGCTAATGTCTGAATTGTTGTTCAGCAAACCTGTCAATGTGCATCTGTCATTCGAAGATTACCACATCGTGATGGAACGGCGTACAGTGTGCCCGAAATTCCATACGGAAGAAATTACAGCAGAAGGTTGTTACTCGTGCAACCCTTTAGCACGATTGACCTTTGTCGCCTATAGTTCGTGTGCCGAAGGGACAGTGTCAGTGAGTTTTCAACGCATCACGGTGGCGACGAGTACTCTACATTTGGGAACTACGCCAGAAAAACTAGTGGTGCAGTTCAAGGCAGAAACCAGGTGCATATCGGATAAACTGTGTTTATATGGAAGGACAGTTCATACATGTCAACCCCTAACTTTCTGTTTGGAGAATCCCAACCTCGAAATTCTCCACCCGAACTTATCAACTTTGGCCTTTTATGCGAACCATGTATCGCCGAGTCATTGGTTTGCACCATGGACAAATATTACTGCATCTTTTATATCGCAAGGGATGCGATTCCTATTACTCATTATGTTAACTATCTTCCTATTTGTATTCACTTGTTCCACTATGTTATCATTTTGTAAACGATGATATGGT
Source organism: Pholcus phalangioides (assembly GCF_987345545.1). Classification (NCBI taxonomy): domain Eukaryota; kingdom Metazoa; phylum Arthropoda; class Arachnida; order Araneae; family Pholcidae; genus Pholcus; species Pholcus phalangioides. The sequence continues at coordinate 27,443,248 of NW_028301602.1, forward strand.
TATACTCATGGAAACAAACATGTGCTATATTTTATATTTATATATTTCAGGAGAATGCTGATATTTTCACCAAATGATTTTCAGATGATGAAAAAAAAAAAAAAAAATGTCAATATGTCCCTATTTTATGCAGGTGATGGAGAAATATTTTTGATAATTTTATTTATGTGAGATTGCCTATTTTCTACAAAGTCCAAAAGTTCTCTTTGCAGCTGAATAAGTATAGTGTTTGCGGTTGAACTGTCATAAAGTGGCTCTAATGCATAGGAGATTTTATGCCATGTACCATACCTCATCTTCTATTAAGTTGATGGTGAAATTGATATCATTGCTTGAGTTCATGTTTATTATATATAGGAAATGTTTATGCAATGTTTATGTTCAATAACTATTCATATTTCTTCATGTTTCTATATATTGTAAAAGAAGTGGTGACTTACCCCAACAGTTTTTGGCAGAGCCCAAGTAATAGTGTAGTACAGTGAGTAACTATAGTCCTCTTTACAACCCCATATCCTCATAAGTTGATTGAAGCTTTAAAATTTGCTGTAAGCAAATTTTAGCGTCAGGGGGAGGAATGTTATACTGTAAAGGAATTAGCAAAGTTAAATAATAGTATCGTTCGAGGAATAAAGGTATGAAAGGATGGACTTTGAAATTATGTATTTCAAAGCCATACCAGCCAGGTGTTATCCAGGTGTTAGGAGTTAGAGTCCCAAAGAATATGGATCATGAAAGAAACCTATAAATTTGGCGCGTAGCACGTAAGGAATACAGAATCGAAGAAGTAGTATAAAAAGTAGCGATAAACAGATCTATAAATATGGGGACTGAAATGAATCGCATAAAGGGTACAGGACACTATGAAAGAAATCGGTATAAGTTGTATAAGAAGAATATGGTAATAAAATTCAGCGGCCGCGCTCATATTTCAATGATATTTGCAGCTGGTCAGAATTTTGTATACATGTAAAAGCGTGAGAAAGTCCAGGGTTAGAGCAGATGGTATTAGGTGAAAGGAGATTTGCGAATTCCGGGAATAGTTCCCACAGGAACGTCAACCGAACCAAAGGGATAGCAGTAGCCAATGAAACGCATGTCCATAGGAAAATGTTATCCAATAATGTAAAGTGAAGAGAAGTTCGGTAAAGAAAATTTAGAAAAGAAAAATCGGAATTAGCGAATGAAATGAAGTTTATGGAATATAGGTAGGAGTAGGCGGATAGCCAAAGAAAAATATATATATGAAGTTTGAGGGACACGGAGGGAGAATACTAAAAGAGAGATTGAGAGAGACTGAGTGAGTGAGATAGAGAGAGGTTGTGGAAGTCCACAAGATAAGAGTGAGATGGGCAGCTACGCCGTAGTGAAGTTGATCTTCACCGGATTTGGGGTAAGTCACACTTCCGACTTTACGAACCATTTATCACTCTCCATGTAAATTGAAATTATGTAATGCACTATCCTAGCTTCTATTTGTAAATCGTATATTTAATGCCCTTATTTATAGTAGCCTAATAATTAAAGATTAATTAACTGTTTTATCTTTGTTTCCTTGGACTTGTCATTTACACGGGCCTGTGGTTATTGACTTAGATTCACTGCGCAATGAATATCTATGGAGCACAAAATTCGTAAGATTATGAATAAAATTCGATCACGGCATTTTGGGATGTTTACATTAGTGGGATGATTAGAATCAATGTTGCAGTAGGGTCACACTCGTTTACAATAAAAACCATGAGACCGCTAACATTGGTTGCTGCAGTCGTTGTGGTTGCTTTGTTTGCTTTAAGTAATTTCCGATTCCGTCGTGTTGTTGTTGTTGTTGGAGCAAAGAGCTTTTCTCAACGACAGTCAGTCTGCAGTAAATGGGAAAAGCAGTATTAATTGCTTTCTTCTACTCTACAGCGTATATATATATATACATAACAACTTCGGAAAAATATGTTTTTACTTTCCGACCGGATTTCCATTCACTTGTTTTCATTATTTAAAATTTTTATTTTCCTTCTAGAATGATCTTCAAACCGGCTGTTGTAACGTTATTGGTTATTCATTAATAAGAGAAGAATTAGTCCAAGTTTCAAAACGGAAAACAATATTCCTCAGAATTCATTCTCCTTGCTATTTTCTAAAATTGAGGAAACTATGAATGATTAATTTTTTTTTCTCGAGACGAAAAAAGATCTTAATTATGTTTTTCCGAAAATGAATTAGTTTCGATCTTGAATTTTACAGATAAATAATGATGAGACATTATAAGAGTCAGAAAACCCGCTTTTTCTAATAACGTAGTTTATTAATCGGGATATTCCTAGTCTTATCACACACACACTCATATTATAAATACACGATTTCAATAGAACAGGGTGGTTATAAATAAACTGACACTACTCAGTTGTATGTAGCACCCGTTCTGATAGAGGAATTTTGATGAAACTCGGTATGTAGGATATATGGACCATGGGGGAAAAGAAAGACAAAAAAATAGTTCAATTTTTGATCACCAAATAAAAAAAATGGCGCTTTTTATCACAGTTGTCTTTTTCCTATAGTCTAAGTAACGTGTATACCAAGTTTCAATACCAATGAAATACGTAAGATGTCAATTTTTTACACCCGATTGGGTCATCAATGCAAAACGCTTGCTTCAGCTTTACTCAAGTGAATGTGCTCCGAAACTCTTTTTCATAGACGAAAATATTTTTTATCACTGCAAGTTTTCTCGAGCTTAAACGCCTGCAGGTACCGAACCCTTGAAAGGCTGCAGACAAAGTCTCCAATCATTCTCTCTCAATTATAGTTTGGTGTGGTACGTCCTATCATATGCAGTATGAAGAACAATTTCTGTGAGAAAATAGTAAAATCACATGCCACACAATCATAACGTGCTGAAATCCATTGTGAGCAGCTAACTTGAAGCAGCAGCTTGAGCAAGAAATTGTTGAGAAATCGGACGTTGAGCGTCCAGTACTATTTAGCTTTCCAAATCCAAGAACGTACAGAAGTAGGTGCAAATGTGTTCGAATTCGTCATTCAGCAGTGTTGATCTCTAAACACACATGGGATTCTCTCAAACTGTTGGTTGAACTTGAGGACATTGCCTGATGGAAACCGTTGTATCACTATCGACAAATTAAAATGATTTTGCTTCATGTAGGGGAAGTTGTTCTAGTGGATATATCGCAAATGTTTTGGTGGACACATTTAGAACCACAGTCATTTTTGAGAGAAATCTGATGAAATTTACAGGGTGTTTCAGAAAGGAACTCCCTAACTTTGAAATGATGTAATTTGGAAAAAGTGATAGAGATAGAAAGATGAGAAAAAGAAGTTTGTTTAATGAGCAGGCCTGGAATTTTAATTACACCAGTTTGTGAAATTAGTTGCAACTTTGGCTAAGAGATGACATCTCAATCTCGGTGCAATGCCCTTTAAACAGTGGGTGACAATGTACTTCGCAAAAACAAATACAATCACAAATCGTGGGTTCGAAATTCTCACCTTGTTTAGCAGTGATATGATACATACAGGGTGATTCAAAACTCACAATGAAAACTTTTAGGGGAGGTAGTCTTGAGTAGAAAACACAAAAACAAAACAAAATCACATTGGAATGTATGACCGGAAACCCCAACCTTATCAGCTGAAGGATAAACGAAGATGCAGAAATGACAAGCCAATGATGGGTGGAAAACTTTATTGAGCGATACTTTACGCGAGGACAGTACGAGTACACGTTAAGTTTCACAACAAGAGCTCAAAGTTCTTACCATTCACAGTTATGCACAAAAAAAAAAAAAAAAAAAAAAAAAATGTGATTCTGTTTTGTTCTTGTTTTTTCTACCTCCCTTAAAAGTTTGTACGTTGAGTTTTGAATCACTCTGTATACAATGATAGCTTGCTTTTGTGGACTCTTGAGTGTAAACAATGACGTTCAAATGCCTCTACGAGAAGAAGACGCGGAATAAAACTACAGGGATGTCATCTATAAGTAAAAATTGCAATAAATATTCCAAACCGGTGCATTTGAAATTCCAGTTCTGCTCATCAAACTTACCACTTTCTTCATTTTCTATCTGTCCCTGTTTCTAAGTAGTGTCATTTCAAAGTTAGGGAATTTTTTCTGAAACACTCCATACTAGCAGATTTTATATTTATATTTTGTCAGAAATCCTTGTGTATAGGTTTGTAATTCATCGTATGGTGTAACTAGCGTCTCAGTTATATCTCATCTAAAAAAAACTAATAAATCCATCACATCATACAATTTTATAGAAAGTAACTGTGATTACGATCAAGAGAAAAAAAACTGCTAAAAATCAGTTCAAAAAACAGAAATCACTAAAAAACTCTCTTTTATTCTGAAGGAACTTTTGAAAGAGATAAACATAGTTCTTCTTTTTTTTTTTAAGCGAATAGGTCCCAAAGGGACGACGAGCATTGAAGATGGATGCCAACGAGGGCCGTTTATCAGTTAGCAATCAGTCGTATCTGGTGATGCGGGAGGGAACTGAAATTGGTATTGAAGGCTCAAATGGCCTACGAGATAGACGACCGACGAGCTCCACTGACAGCACCTAAATGAAATCCAGTTCTCTTAGAGAAGAGAAACATCATTTTCAAGTAAAACCTTTTCTTCTAGAGTAGAAAAAAAAAACATAAGACAGAGAGAGAGTAGTGTACACTTGGGAAATGATAGCAAAACAACAAGAAACCAGTTGATCCGTGGAAAAAAAAATACTGAAAGTTCAAATAGTTTTCCGCTCAAAGAGCAACCGGAACCTTGTGGCAGATGTGAATCATAAGGACGTCCTGTTTATGCTGCAAAATGCCACGTGTATACAGTAAACTTTTTATTTAAATTGAAATACAAGTTTCAATTCATACACCCAAGTTTCTGCGTGCAGGGCAATCGTTAGCTTATACTAAAATCATCGAAGTCATACAACACCACCTATAGAACAAGGCTTCCTCACGGAGCTCGTGACGTCACTGAAGAAGGCCATTTCACCTATTGACATTGGATATAGCAGGCCGACGCATGCGATATCTTTACCTTCTTTTGCAGTACATCCAATGGCAGTAGGAGAAATGGCCTTCTTCATTTACGTCACAAGCTTCGCGCGGAGGCCTTGTTTTATAGGTGGTGTTGAGTCATAACGCCTTTATCTCAGTAAGGCGAATATTTTTTGCAATATTATCAAAACCAACAGGTACCAAAGGAAGTTTTCGTTCAATAAATTAGAAAAGCACAAAATTTGCTATAAATTAATGAATTTTTTCCTGGCTAAAATTGTTTTATTGATGTTTTTGTGATCATTGAACAAGTCCATATTCTGCCTTGCTAAAGCCTATGTATTTATATGTTACTGATAAAGCCAGAAATCGGACAGTTGGCCGGCCCGGTTGGCCCGATCTATGTCCGAATTTCTGGCATTTGTCGGCACTCACATATCAATCTATATACAGGGTGTCCTGTAAGTACTGGGACAGCCTTTATCTCCTTTTTTTCTTCATTTGAAAGGAAGCCTTTATCTCATCAACCGTCCATCGTGAAGGCATGATTCCAGTTTAAAAAATGCTCAACAGGCGTTCAAAAATTACCCTGTACCAGTTTTGAGAGTGTAAATGCAGTGAGTAACAAAATAAAAAAAAATCTAAATTTTAAACGGTCCCCCTGTGCTCTAACTCAAATGAAAAAGTTGTTACCAACAAAAAAATTCCAAAATTCTAAATGCAGTATTCACAGAGATATTCAAATTCGAAAACGGAAGACATTTGAAAAAACTGTTTCACCCGCATTTAACGCTTTTCTTTCCCAAATTTCCTCCGTTTTTCGAATTCATTTTACTCTCAAAACTGGTACAGGGAAATTTTTCCACGCATCTTGGGCATTATTTAAATTGAAATCATACCTCCCCCTACGACGGACGGCTGATGAGATAAAGACCGTGCTAGCTCTTACAATTACGATCCCTATGATTTGGTGTCATTGTCACGTTGACGTATTTTTTTGTGTGATAATTATGACCATTTATAATTATGGTCAGCTACATCAACACTAACGATTAAAGGGATCGGAATATCGATATCTTACGGAATGATATATATAACGGGTCGGCAAAAGCCCGAGATTCGGACTATGGCCGGGTCACAGTAACAAATAGAATTTTCGAAGTGAGCAAGGTTTTATTTGTCTGTACACTGGATCAAAAAATATTGCTCTTGCAGGCCTTTCTTCGTTTTTTCTTTCAAACCAAGCAAAACTCCGGTCTGTCGCTATGGGCAGTTTACTACGAATGAGTTTTGTCAGAAGTGCGTGTGTATGTGTGTACCTAACAGTCTCAGTGTGTATCTAGCATTGTGAATGCAATTTTAGTGTAGCCATCTATATTTTATATTACGAGTCAAGTGGGCCGCGGTAGCCCAGGTCGATAGTCGCTTAAAGTACCAAAGGATGTTTAGAGGTAAGGAAGAAGAAAACTTTCCTGACACAGGGTAAAACAGAAACGGCGACATGACCACCGAAAAAGATTACTACCGCAGCGAGTCCCAAATCGAGGGGTTAGTGCACCAGCTTCTCGGTGAGTATTAAGAAAACGCCGCCATATTCGGAATAGGTGATAAATTGTAGGTCCCGGTTTAATTCTCCTTCGTATGTAGAAAATGACCGTGGTGCGACAAACACGATCAAATGAAGAGTGAGGTGTAGTGAGGGGAATATTTGTACAATTGGCTCTTCCTGCGACGAGACTTTTTAACGGGGAGATCAGCCCGCATTCGATCCTTGAAGTTGGGAAACCATCTGTAGCCGTCCCCCATTGTACCATTTGCGGGGAATCAGATGCTGGATGTTTTCTAAATGGAGTGATGAGTTCCAAGCCGAAAAATGTCAAAACTATTTTTGTTAAAATGCGCTGAGTGCTGTTTGCCGCATTCCGAAACCGTCAAGCAGCAATAATTGCTGATAAATTATTTATCATTGTATTGAAGTAATGACAATCACATTATAATGGATGAGTATCGTATTTTCCTGCATATAATCAGCAGATGCAAATTTCCCTACATACTTTGAAGAAAAAGTAGTCCGAAGCTGAGTATAATCCCATATGAAAATTTCACTCACCAACAATGAGATCTTAACTTTTACTCTCTCCACCGCACTAACGCGGTACTGTATCCTATCTTTTAAGAAGCCTTTAATTTTAGCAATGATGCAAAGATAGTTTTTTGTCCTGATTTTCCCAATGGGAAACATTTTTCTATCCTCTTTACTTTGCACCTACTTATAATCGTAAGAAAGCCTACTGCATAAAAAAAAAGATATGAAATTTTACAGTGGGGTAATGGAAGGGGTTAGTTATCCCATTTTTTTTCATAAAACATGTAGACTTCTGTTCACATCAAAGCATAATCAATGAATCTTTTAAAATTTATTTTTTACAAATTAATTCATAAAAAAAATATTTCTATTCCAACCACTCAGAAAAAAAAGTAACAGTTATTTTAGACTCTCGGACAGTGCGAAATTTCGATTTATCTTTAACGTAGATAATCTGTGGATTATGCATACATGAGAATACGCTAAGAGTCGGTATTATTAGCAAATTTCAGAAAATGGAAGCAACACACAAAATAAAAATGTATTATCAATCAGGAAGGCTACGGGGTCTAATTTTAATCACGCTTTGACTGCGAATAATTAACAAATATATAATGATAATACAGTCGACGTTCGTTATAAGGACCATTCCGTAACACGATCGATACGACGGGTCCCAAATATTTCTCTATTTCAGCTGTGTTATTTTTATCCAATACAACGACCGACAAATATCATTTTATCCATTACAATGACCGAACTCGGCTCGGCCACTGTTTTTTTTCCTCAAAGAAATAGACTAAATCTGTCGTTTAATGGGTTTGACTTTGATATTTGATGCTTGGAGAAGAAAGGGTATGGGACACATATGTTTTAAAGATAAGGAAAACCCGGTGGTTAACTATATAGCACCCTTTGGAAACTTTGCGAACCATTCTGTTCTTTTTTATTATATGGTGGCTCACCACCAACTTCCCACGTAAATGATTTTTTATCTTATTCTAAATTTTATTACATGATTTTACTTGATTTCTCAATAGGAGGATATAGAGGCAATCGAACTTATTTTGCTAAATGTAGTAAAAAATGAATGTAGGTTTTGGCCTAAATAATATAATATTTTTGTGAGTGAAATGTAAATACTATATTATGCATTTAGACTGCTTTTTCCATTTTTTTATTGCAATATTGTTTCCAAATTTTTTTTTAATTCCATTGAATACAATACATAATTTTTTAAATCAATTAAATCAAATTTATTGTTATCATATAAAAGAAAAAATTTACCAAGGAGTCAATTAAAGAAGTAACCCATTCTAGTAAATGCTAGTTGAAATTAGTATGGAAAACAAAATATTTTCAACTAAAAAATTCAAATTATTCAAATTAAAATAAAAATTCATGGCAACAGAGGAGTGCAATTCAAAAGCAGTTCTACACACCGCATCTAAAAATACATATTTTCTGGATGTTGGAATCAAAGCAAAAACAACTAGATGCAGCACGTAATTAAATTAAACTGTTACGTTATTTAAGAATTTTGAGCAACATGTATTTCTTTACACATTTTTTTAAAAGATGATAAATTAGTATTGTGAGTGATTTCTGATGGTAATGTATTGTAGAAGTTTGGAATATATAAGATGAGTAAAATGTTTCTTCAAAAGTGTTTTATGAGGTAACGGAAGTGAATACACATTATTTAGTCTATCTAAATATCGAGATGTATTTAAAGGTAAAGAGAATTGACCTTTGAATAGGGAGGAGAATGTATTTACAGAAATATAATTGACGTAATGTAAGTATTCCAAGATGTTGATGAAGTTGTATTGATGATCTAGTAAAATTATTTGTCATGATTCTAATTATTCTCTTATGGAGGCTGATTATAGGATAAAGGATTGAAAGGTAGTTAGTAAATTTTCCAGAGAAGCTACACTTTATGAATTTTTTTAAACGTCTGATATAATGACCATCCAAAAAGACGTTTTTTCCCCGTTGAACGAAGGGGGGTCACTATAAAGAGAATCATTTTCGAGAAGACTGTATTAAAAATTACAAAGTAATTTCTCAGTACGAAACTATAATTCAATTCCCTCATAAATTTTTCTTCAACCTTTCAAATAAAAGTCTTCACGTTTTTAATTATAAAACTCTTCTTTTGAATAAAAGAAGAAAAAAAAACGCAAGTGAAAAAAATATTTTATTAGCCGTTGGAAGCTTAAGATTCCGTCATCATAAGAAGGTAATAAACACGTAACTGATTAGCAACAAACCAAAATAATAATGATGTCGTTACCTTGTGAATTTCAACGCTAAATACGAGAGGAAAGAAGGGGGGGTGGAAAGATGAGCTTGTTAATGAGCAAACACATTCTTAGATGAGCCATCGAACATTAAGGAAAGAGGTTGTAAAATATGAAAAAAAAGTAAAATAAACAGAGAGGAAAATAAGAAAAAAAAAGCCAGGATAAACTATCTATCCCATTTACCCGTGATGAAAAGCTCCTGACAACAAACTCTGCAAAAACGGTGGGGATGAGTACCCAACTGGGAAATAAAGCCTTCAATACCATAACCCTCTTCTCCCTCTCACCAATCTAATAAGTAAAGAAAGAATCCCATAAGAAAAAAAAAAAACAGTACTCTTGTATTCTGTGAAAGGCTGATATTCGAGAAGTTTCAGTAATGAGTCGCTCATTGGCCGTATATATACGGTATAGAGAGAAGCGCCTATTTTTTTTTTTTTTTCCTACTAACAACAAAATGAGGCGAAGAAAACGAAAGGACATACATGATTGAAGAGAACGGAGAAACAAGCCAAAGCGTAAATGCTTTTTTGCAGTTAGGGCTTGATATATAATAATAATGTTTTTTTTCTTTTCTTTTCTGTTACCTCGTTGTTCTCCTAAATCTTAAGACATTGCTTCATTGGGAATCGCGGTTCCCTTCGGGAGAACTAAAGAAATGTGAGATCCGATTGGATGTTGAAGTGGTACGTACTTTCGGTGAATGTCAAACGCGAAGAGGTTATTTGATTGGAATTTTTTTAGTTGTAATTCGGGTTGAGAATACCAATTGCGGACATGATACGCAATAAAATTGGAAGAATATAGCATAGGAAAGTGAAAATTTAATCAGTTAGTTTCAAATATGCAGGATGCATAGCTGACGGCTTCTAACGCAATTTACTGGCCAAACATTGATTCTGGAAGCATATTTCCAACTAGAATTGTATTCAAATAATTTGTGGAACTCAGATACGTCATTCATATTACAGGGAATTATTGAATACAGGGTCTTTATTATTATAGTTCCACTTTTTGAAATGGCCATAAACGAAAAACTACTGGACGAAATGTTATCAAACTTGGTAATAGCTTACAGGAGGTCATGGGATTCAATTTTCCGCAAAAAGAAGTTGAAAACTCACCACCAGCGGGGAATGGCACTGAGTGCAATATTACTAAACGAAATAAGACATGGAGACATCGGGTTAAAATGTTTTTAATCGTTTCTAAAGCGTGTTACAAAGCATGTTAAAATGTGGCGTCAACCATTTTCTGAAAAAAGCTACTGTACATTTAAGAGCTACTGTTGAGAACGCAGTAATGCGATTTAACTTGCTTTCTCAGGAAATGGTGGACGCCCCCCGTTGAACATGCTTTGTAACACGTTTTAGAAACGACTAAAAACATTTTAAACCGATGTATGCATGCCTTATTTCGTTTAGTAATATTGCATTCAGCACCATTCCCCGCTGGTGGTGAGATTTTTTAACTTTTATTTTTTTATTTTTTATGGAAAATTGAATCCCATGGCCTAATGTAAACTATTACCAAGTTTGATAACATTTTGTACAATTGTTTTCCTTTTATGGCCATTTCAAAGTGGGAATTTAGTTACAAAAACTTTGTATAAAAAAATACCTTTTTATACGAACACACCCCAATTAACAAGTCATTGCCCTGTCTTTACTGAGGGCAACAAAGAAAATTCCACGTTTCTAAGCGCGATATTCACTGAAATATTTGAATTCAAAAACGGGGAGAAGTTAGGAATAAAACAGTATAATAACGGAAAATGTTTTTCCCCTCATTTAAAATGCTGTTTTTCCCAAGTTATCTCCGATGTTTAGATTCGAATATTTCGACGAATATTACACTTGGAAACGTGAAATTTCCTTTGTTGGGCTCAAACAAGAGAAGGCAACACCTTTCTTATTGGGATCTTGAGCACAGGGTGTTCGTGTAAAAAAAATATAATTGTTATAATTTAATTATCATACAAAAACTCTTTGCAACACGAATGACGTATCTGAGTTCTACACGTTATTTGAATACTTTTTCTAATTGGAAGTATGCCTCTAGGATCAATGGTTCGCCAGTAGAATGCGGTAAGGGGGAAATTGTTTAATCATTCTTTTATATACGCACATGCTTATAGCCTTATATACAGGGTTCCCTATAAGTGCTAATGCGGCCTTTACCGCATTAACCGTCCGTCGCAGTGGTATAGCTTAATATAAAAAATGCTCAAAATGTGTTCAAACCAGTTTTCGTACCAGTTTTGAGAGTTAAGATACAGTGTCAGAAAAAAAAAAATCTAAATTTTTATACAGTCTCCCCTGTACTCCGATTAGAAAGCTGTTGTCTTGTCTCTTCGGAGCCCAACAAAAAATGTCGCATGCTTTTTAACTGCAATATTCGCTGAGATATCCGAATTCGAAATCCGAGAACAGTTGGGAAAGGATAATATAAATAAAGGGAAGGAGTGTTGTGTTTGTTTTTGCTGTTCTTTCATACATTTGTCCGATTTTTGAATTCGAATGTCTTAGAGAATATTGCACTGAGAAACATAGAATTTTTTTGTATCAACATGGAAGTATCATGTTGAATGCCTGCTTGCTTTCGGAGAGACATTTGGCGTTTTCTACACTCATGTCCATAAATTAAGGATAATTCAGAATCACACGGAAATCGAAATCTAAAGTAAAAATTTCACCTGTAGAATTATCACACACGTCTGCAAGAATGATATGCAAATTTCAGGAAGCCACCAGATGATGCCGATAGTACGTCACAATGACGAGAGTGTAAGAGGGGGGGTATATAAGGAATGGTGGCAAAGAAGTGAAATTTTTCACAAGAGTTCTGTAAGGCGTTCAGTGCCATAAGCGAATAGTTATGACACAGAGGACGCATGTGGATGATTTTTTACGTGGTAGAATTATCAGCCGGCTGGAATGTGGGCGTACTCAAATGGAAGTATCCGAGGAACTTGGAATTGCCCAAAGTGTCATCTCTAGGCTTTGGCAACGATTCCAAGATAACGGAAATGTCAATAGACGTTACAGTACAGGTCGCCCCCGAGTTACAACGCCGAATGAAGACCGGTATTTGGCAGTAACTGCCAAAAGAAGCAGACGGAGCACAGCATCCGACCTGTCTCGTCAGCTATCTGCAGCCACGGGTACCACATTTTCAAGGCAAACCGTGTACAGACGTTTCAGAGATATTGGTCTATATGCTCGCAGGCCTGTCAGATGTGTTCCGCTCACGGCAACTCACTGTCGGCAGCGATTAGCCTGGAGTAGAGAACATGCAATGTGGACATCGTCACAGTGGGCTTGTGTGATGTTTTCCGACGAGTCCAGGTTTAGCTTGCAGTCTGATTCACGTCGGACATTCATATGGAGAACGCCAGGTACCCGTTACCACCAAGACAACATCATTGAACGACACCGTTACGGTGGTGCAGCATTGCTCGTTTGGGGTGGAATTTTACTGGGTTTCAGAACAAACCTGCATGTTCAAACCGGAACCATGAAAGCCCAAATTTATCGGGACATCATTCTGGAACAACATGTACGTTTGTTTAGGGGTGGCATGGGCGCAGAATTTGTGTTTATGGATGACAACGCCCGTCCTCACCGAGCAAACATCGTGAACGAATGCCTTGAATCTGAGGATATAACCCGTATGGAATGGCCAGCATTCTCACCTGACTTGAATCCGATAGAGCATGTGTGGGACATGCTTGGCCGACGAGTTGCAGCCCGTCAACCACCTTCTGCATGTGTACCGGAACTTCGGAGAGCATTGCTTACTGAGTGGAGTGATCTTCCCGAAGATCAGATCGATAATTTGATACTCAGCATGCCTAGGCGTTGTACGGACTGTATTTCATCGCGTGGGAGACATACAATGTATTAACCATCATACCCACCATGTAATAGTAAGTTTTTGTAAAGGGATTTTTTGTAAAGGGATTTTTGCTCCAGGGAGCAAAAATCGTAGTTTTTATGAATGGTATCGTACATACACCATCGTTTTTGTTCTTTATCGTTTGTTTAATAAATGGGCTTTATGAATAAGTAACGTTTTGTTTTGTTTCTGAACCTTTATTTGCCGGAGCTGGCATAACCCTTAATTTATGGACATGAGTGTACTTCACACAGTCGATAAAAATGATATTCTCAAATATTCATCCTTCATTTTCATCACTCAGTAACAAACAGTAAAACCTTTTTTTTTTAATTTTGATCCAACCAAAAAATAACTAGAAACCTCGAAATATAAAATGATCAATTTCAATAAAAAAATAAAAAATAAAATAAATATCCCATTCATTGAAATTACCATCATCATTAATGAAAAGAAATGAAAGTGATTCCTGAGAATCTAAAATCATGGGTTTTTTTTTTCCTCCGAAGACAAAATTCAACTTCAAAAGAAATTTTAATCATCCACATTTCTCGAATTCCATTCCGAGAAAAGTTTCAATTCCATAGAATTTCAAAAACTAAAAGGAAAAAAGAAATATTTATTCGTATTCAGTTCAGTTTCCCAAACAAAAATGATGTATCTTATATAAATGCAGAGAATTTTATTTTTATTCGTTTCTTCTCCTTAGATCAGATGTTAAGAGAATATTACGTGGTCAAAATATTTCTTTTCAAAATGAAAATCTAATGAAATTCGAATATTCGTAATTCAAGATTGAAACTAGAACATGTATGAAATAAAAAACAAATTTGTATATTTCCTGGAATTTCGAGCACATAGAAATTTATAAATAAATATAACATATGAATAGATACGCGAGAATCTCCTCGTGATATCGAAAAAGAATCCCCCAATAATACATATGTAGAAGAAAACGTATGATTTAGTGAATTTCTCTATCGAACAAAACGTCGGAACAAATACAGATGTACGTTTTGTTTTATTTTTGTTTCAATATTTTCATGATTTCAAATTTGAATTTTATGGAATTTTTACTCTTTCGATTTTTGATTTCTTTTTTTTTTGTGATTTTGTATTCTGTGTTTATCTGGATCAAATACGTTCGATTTCAAATATCATATTTTGAATTTTAGAATAAATTTCTCAGTTTCAGAGATATGCAGTATGAAGGAATCGAATTTAGAATTTTTTTTCGCAAAAGATTGGATATTGATGTTTATTTTTAGTTGTTTTTTTTGGACATGTGGAATGTTGTTTTGGATATTTAATGTATAATTTCTCTGAGAGAAGCACCGTGGCGTTTAGGCGTTCGGAAAATATGCTGTTTACGGCACATGGTGGTTTTTACCAATGCGGTGTTTTGGTAATTTATTTTTTTACAAAATCTTTTAATTTTTTACATATTCCCTATACAGTATTGATGTAGACAGAGAGAGACACATATATTTCGGATTATGTGCTTACTATACATAAAACTTTACTTGCAACTTTTTACATGCAACTTATGCAACTTCATGGTTCGGGGATCCAATTTCAACTTCATATGCAAAAGATTAAATCTCGTGGGCGGTCGGAAGTAACGGTCACGTTAACATATGTTCCGTATTTACATGTGAATTTTTGTTTTTTTTCAACCACTTCTAGTGTACCATGACTGTGTAATGCATGTTCAGGTAATCTACATTATCCAATATAAAGTGAAGGCTTGAAGGGGGGGGGGGTTGGCGTTAGAGCTGTTGGGTGTCAAGCCCCATGGTCTGCCATCCTGGATCAGGGCTCTAAGGCTGGGACTTTTGGTGGAACCCCAGGTTAGATAGGTAGGTCAGATTTATAGTGGTGGTTCCCCTTGCTCGCAAGTTTCGAATTACTCGCGTCGTTCTCCCCATGAAGACAGCCATCAACTCAAAATATTACTGGAATATAATATGCCCATATAAATAACTTCCCATAAAATGACGAGAATCGTCCTGGGGCTAGGGAAACACCCGATAAAGAACGCAACAACACCCTCTTTAGGGGGGTGTTGGCTAAGCTCATGTCAGTCCGCCCCACCCTTGACTGGAGGAGTCGTGGAACTGACATGACTCCAGCCGTGGGACGATTACATTTGTTTCTTTTTTCATGACAAATTCATTATAAAGGCCCCTCACGAAAAATCTGGCTAGGGGACCCCACCAAAGATCTCAGCCTAGAGATGTTGCTCCAGAATGGGGAGCGGGAAGGCATGTCGAGAGCACGAGACCGAGCCAGGACCACAACTAGATAATTTATCACCCGCATTTTGACAAGTGGGCCCCAGACCCACTTGCTCCCCTTCCCCAGCTACGATCCTGGGCCGAGCATCCCGGCAGGATAAATTCAGAAATGAAAATTTTGTACATAAAGTTCAACAAAGCACCCCATAAGTCTAAAACACTTTCATTTCCCCATAGGGGTCATTCAAGTATTACCTGAGCAGCGAAGGGGGGAGGGGGTTTCGGATTTGCTGACTTTTGATGACAAGTGGAGGAGTTGAAGGTTGCTTACGTTATCAACCATCCCTTTTGAAGATATGAAATATTCTAAGCTGCTGACGAAATTTTATTGACGGGGGGAGGGGGTCAAAAATTGTTGAAAATCAGCTTACGTAATACTTGAATGGCCCCTTGCGTAGGAGAATATTTCGGTATCAGAATCAATTCTACGCTTACGCATGAGGGTGCCCGGCCCCATAAGTGCTCAAGTGTCCTCCACCACTGTGTATTTACAGTTTTGCAGCCTGTAAATTGTACAAATTTCGCCACCCTTCTTCCGTTCCACTCTCATATTCTTGAACACGTATTACTGAAATATATGCCTCCCATCTGAACCTTCCGCTATGTGGATGTAGTATTGAGAAAAAAATATTAAAAATAAAAACTTTTTTACGAGCAGCGATGAGTC
This sequence comes from Pholcus phalangioides, assembly GCF_987345545.1. NCBI lineage: Eukaryota > Metazoa > Arthropoda > Arachnida > Araneae > Pholcidae > Pholcus > Pholcus phalangioides. The sequence continues at coordinate 27,459,526 of NW_028301602.1, forward strand.
ATCTCTCTGGCCTATAGTATTTAGGGAAATAATCACGGGCTGTTTTTTCCTTTTGTACCTATTACTTTAATTTTAAAGTGGTATGTGTACGAAAATTTGACAAAAAAACAGTTTCGAATTGAATTTGAAATTTAAAATTGTGTTGACGAGTTTTTGTTCTCTACCTGGTTTGGAAGTATATCTACAATATTTTTATATAAACAGCTAAAATACATTATATACGCTAATGTTTTGCATTAAAACGCTCTTTTCGCAAAAAAAAAGAAGAAAATGAAGTCAGATTTTTTCAAACACCACTTGTTCAAGTGTCTTAAAAATTTGTCTCTATCTCGGCACTGAGATGTCACATGCTTTGGCAGAATTTTTTTAAAATTAAAATGCTGAAAAAAGTTTTTGTGGCACAAGATATGGGTAAATTTTGGTTATTTTTGCAAAAGGTTCCATGTTGTTGAAGTTAATATTCGAAAACAAATAACAACGCAAATTTTAAAAGCTTTCGTTCAATTGGATCAATATGTCCACAACATTTGAAGAAAAAAATTTCAGAAAGTTTTTACTACCTGTTCGAAGTGTGCTTCAACAATATACAGTTGGTGAAAACTGATCTTCAAATGTGACAGCGTATGACTCCGCCATTACTGTATCACCTGTACACAAGATGATTCTGACAATTAATAAAAAATGTAAACTTTTTATCATATAAAGTAACAATTTTTGAAACAATTGATTGAAAAATAAATAAACTCTGTGAACAAAATAATTAATTTTTTTGAATTTTTTACTATTTGTGATGCACAAAAATGCGTATTTTCTGCATTATATATTTTAATTGAATACTATATTATCACATAGCTACAATATTTAAATTAGATAATTTTTTGAACGATAGACGTCACTTAAAAACATAATCTGGCTGACAGCCAAGATACCAACGCTTCCAGCGCATAATATTCGATTGCGGAGTATTTGACAGTTGGGGGAACAATTCAATTGCCTTTTCACCCCATTGGTATAGTGAAGACCAGAAATGGTAATTATAGTAAGTGTCAACTCGCAAATTTTAAAGTAGAGCGAAAAACAAATTCAAGGTGATACTGACACGTTTTTCACGTACGTAGATTGATTGATTGATGACCGCTCACGCCCAGAGCTGTTGTGCAAGACAACTTCCTCTCAAAACTTCGGTCTTAACATGCTTATTAGAGTGAGTTGGACACTCACATATATCGTTTCCCAGATTTTTTTTTTATTTTATGACAAGATGTATTTTCACTCTGAAAACTGTTGCAGAGTGATTTTTGAACACATTTTGAGCATTTTTTAAATCGGAACCATACCTCTACGCTGTAACCATCTTTTTAAAGCAGAAGCATTTTCACAGTTTTCAAAGTCTGGTGATTTTCTCTGCTTTTTGCCTGATCATGGCATTGTTGATTGATGCATTTTCTGCTCTTTCAGTGTGAAACCATTGTAATACAGCATGGCCGACACCGTCGAAATCGGAAATCTCTTGCATTTTTTGATAAAGTTTCTATTCCGTCCTTTCTTCAATTTCACCAGAATTTTTTGTTAACGCTTGACATTTAAGTCGAGCTTGACATTGAGTTCTGTCACCGACGAGCCCGGGCGAGACATCTAAAGCGATAAAAATGCTTACTCCGAACGTCATCATATCTCTCGCAAACATGTTCAATCTCACGTTCATTCTGGCTTATTTTCCCGTATATTGGAAAAATGCTATAATAAAATTAATTCCGATGCACAACCTTTATTAATTAATTTCTGGTCAACCTCCAGCATTCGCATAATCGTATAGACCTTATTTCTAATCTTCCCAAGTTATTTCAAGCATACCGGGCAAGCATGCAAGAGGGGCTGGGTTCGAGTCCCGGTGGAGGGAGACGTGATGACTTTTCTTTCCGAGTTAACCTCAGCATAATGTCCGGAAAATAACTGTTTAGCCAAAGCTATCTATCTCACTCTAAAAAATGTTATTTTATTTTTCATTTTTTTCCCGTCAAGTATTACAATTTTATGCCAGTGCAATATTGTGTTACTCCAAGGTGGAGGAGAATAGGACTCTTTTGAGCTCGGTGCTCTGTATAACGGTCACAAGTTAACAGCTCTAAAAAATTTATCTGTAACCAGCCGACTGCACATATACCCTCAAAGTGTAATGAAGAAGTCAGGGACTTTCATATCTCCGAAAAAAAAAAATTATCGTCACCAAATTGACAAGGAGAGAGTCCCAAGTTGTCGTCCCCATGCAATAGCACCATATGCTATAATGCGGAATGCGGATGGCAACTACTTTATAAAGCGTATTTCTTATACTTCTATTAATGCCCCATGCGGGGACAGTCATTCTTTTAAAATTTGTGTGTTTTCGTGATCAGATAATCTACATGTTTAAACCATGTCAGGTTTCTATCAAACACACATTTGATAGTGACCAATGATAATTCAACAGGATTTTTTTTATATTTTTGTGCATATTTAATAGTTATAGAAGTTAGTTACGCAAGTTATCAAACCCATTTGCTCACCAATAAGGGGCCATTCAAGTATTACGCAAGCAGATTTTTAGCCATTTTTGAGCCCCCCCCCCTTGTCATCAAAAGCCAGCAAATCCGAAACCCCCTCTCTCCCCTTCATACTTGAATGACCCCTAAGGTGTTAAGCGAGATGACTCGCTGCGATGGATATTTTATAGTTCACAATAAGATTCTCATTTCGTTTTTTTGTATCCTGTGTATATAATACGGCAAGTGAAAAATAACAGGTGAGATGGCATGGGGGCCCCTTTCCAAGTGCTTTTCTGGCTACTCTTGTACATGTAGCAAACCATGATGCATTTTTATTGTTTTATCGACATAATTTGCTTGTCAGAAGCTCCAAAACAAAGTTCTCGCATCACTCTTTCGTTCCTCGTTTAATTCAATCCAGTCTCTTAATAAAATCACAGTGTCCATTAACCATAATTTAAGAAAACCAATCAATGCTAAGCTTTCATTTTCACGGTGGTAAGGAAATAAACGTTAGTCGAATATTGCCGACCAAGATGAATCCAAATCACTCAACGTAGAAACCGCAGTAAAACGTAACATGTCTCTTTTGTGAAGAATCCTTGTGCATAGCCTACTTTGTTATTCTGTGAGCGTTTGTGGATTTTCGCTCTACTTGCGTCGTCGCCATCTCGGAACCTCCCCAAAGTGAACAACACACACACATATACAGCGCAAGTGTGTTAATGAGAGGCGTTCGAATGCTCTTAAGCTTTCACCACCTCCGGAACGTGAGCTGGAAAATCTCAGATTCCTAGGACACATCACACACACACATACAAAGAGTTTTCTCTACAGCCTTCTTTAGAAATGCAAGTGTGTGTGTGTCCTCAGGTTGTGGCATAAACTTAACATTCCAATGTCTGAGCCGGTGAAAGTAAATCTCCTAAAAGAAAATGAAATTTTTCTGCGAGAACGATTGAAGCGAATGATCTCGTAATCAGAGAACTGTTTACCACGAAAGTGACTCACTGAATGCATAATCGTGGAGCCATGATGGGTTAAACCTGCTCCATCTCTCTTTATGTCTGTGTTTATTCGACTTATTCTGTCAAAATATAGTATTTAGGCTCTTCCTGGTTTGAAGGAAGTGTTTTGAGAAAATGTGATTTGATCATACTACACCAGGGGTGATAACCCTCCTGAGTGCAGAGCTAATGCGGCTCGTAAATGGGTTCTTTCCGGCCCTCGAACGGTGTTCCGATAGAAAAGTATCAATACACACAACACTAAAGAATGCCTAGATTAATCACATTTCGCGTTCATAAAAATATGGGACAAATGGGATTTACACGTTGATATCGGTAATAATCGCGAAAAAAATTTCAAGAAAGCAAGTTGCCAAAAAAATTGTCAAGGGCAAGTTTAATTAAAGGGCCTGCCAATTAAAGCAAAAAATATGCCTAATTAATTAAATTACTGTGTAGATGTATTGTTTCAGTTACAAAGTGGTATTTTTATTGATGTATTGTTTCAACTGTATTAGAATATGCATTCATTACCAATTTTATTCTTTATAGACGATAGACGGCAGTATCTGAACACATACCTGCACAAAACCTACGTAGATGCACAGTTTGGTTCCACAACAATTAATACTCTGGCACACACACACACCTAACTTTTTGTGATAAAATAGTAGTAAATTGACTCTGGGCTGCGTAAAGATGGGAAGAAAGAAAAATCAGCGCAGTCAGTTATCTCTCTCTAAACAGTTCTTACCTCCTTTTGCGGGCTATGGACCTATTACGTTAATAAGAGAAATGCCAGGGGTCTCCCTCTCTCTGCCAATAAAATGGAGACCACAGACCCCCTTTACCGAGTCTGTCCAGCACACAATATTGTAAGAATAATAAATTAATTATTTTTTTCTCATCCGACCTCATGATCTCGTTCCCCACGAAACCTGTCCAAGGGTCCCTTGGTTAAGAGCTATTACTCTGATTGTATGTGAATGGTTTTCCCAATTAAAATTGCATCTTTAGCTAAATTTAATTAAAGGCTTTTCAATTAAAATTGCATCGTTGGTTGTCGAATTGAAAATTGCGTCTTTGGTTGTCCAAATTAAAATTGCATCTGTTTTTCCCCGACAAAAATTGGATCTCTAGTTCTAACCAATTAGGAATGTACGTTTATTTTTCTCGATTTACACCAATTCTTCGGGAACGCTTCGATATCCCTCTGATATGGGGCCGTTCAAGTATTACGTAAGCAAATTTTTAGCCCTTTTTGACCCCCTTCCCCCCCTCTTGTCAGCAAAATTTCGTCATCAGCTCTGCCCCTCTGAATCATAACTCATATTTTCATAAAGGGTGGTCGATGACGTAAGCATTATCCAAACCCCCCCCCTACTTCCTTGTCATCAAAAGTCAGCAAATCGGAACCCCCCCCCCCCCATCGATGATGACGTAACACTTGAATGACCCCTATGTGAAGCGGGGTGTGTCCGGTCCTTAAATGTTTTCCCCGACCAAAATTGGATCTTTGGTTTTCCCAATTAAAATGGCATATTTGGTTGTCCTAATTAAATTTGTATTTTTGTTTCTCCAAATCAATATTACATTTTTTATTGTATCAATAAATTTGCATCTCAAGTTCTTCCAATCAAAATTGCACTTCCGGTTTTCCAAAAATCAAATTTTTGGTTTTCCCAATCAAAGTTGATTTTCTGGTTACCCAATTAAAAATGCGTCTTTAGTTTTAACAAACAAATTTACATCTGTTATCCCAATAGAAATTGCATCTTTGATTTTCTCAATCAAACTTGTATTTTAGGTTATTCCAATCAAAGTCATCAAACATTCTATTACTATCACCTTAACGTTTTTCTAAAACCGTAACGTGGGATTCAAATTCATATAGTAATTTTCAGGACACCCTGCAAAAGAGCATTCGGCAGAGATATCTCGCACGGATATCATTAAATAAATTTAGATATGCCTCAAGTAAAATGCCGAAACATATCGCTGAATTTATTCGTAAAAGCATCGCCTTTCACTAAGATCAAATTTTCTTCGGCGAAATCGTCTTTTGAGAAGGGAATTCAAACGAGTGATTTGCATAAGATAATGTTCCTTAACGAGCCTAATGAGTTGTCTAATTTTCAGTAGTTCGTCGTAGTCAGCTGTTTTGCATCTCTCTTTCTCTCTCTCTCTCGCCATAAATTACGGCCTCTTTTGGTAAAACTTGCCCTTTATATTTTTCTTTATTTTATTTCTTACTTACTCCACTGATCTAGTTAATTGGTTACCAGAAGGAAAAACCAATTAATCGTTAATCACTGAGCAGCAGTTCTGAAAAGCATGTTTGCCTTGAGATTAATGGAAAGATATTAAGTACTTCTTAAACAGCCGCTTTCTAAACATGTCTCTGCGGCTAGTACAAAATACTCCGGTGAAATTTTGATTATGATAATCACCATAACATCGAAAATGATACTTAAAATACTCTTTTTTTATATTTTAAAAGGTTTATTGATCGTAAAATCGGGATATATTTTGATCATTTTGCGAGATTGAGGAAAAGTAAGATAAGATGGAAAATGCCTGGTGGACCGAGGAATTGGTTGATAACCATTCAAAATTATTAAAAAAATATCCATCAAATAATGTCTTTCGATCTGTTGTTCCTTCAACGTGCCGCCGCTGTTTATGGACGTCGTCTCGTCACAGACAGCAGGCAGGCAGGCCTTCAACACAATACTTAAATGACATTAAAATTCAAGCATTAACCGTCTTCATTTTCAAAATATGGAAAACAGAAGCTGGCAAGTAGCAGCAAGAACAGGCAACAAGTACGATTCTGACAACATTAATACGTCAGAGGCCACGCATTTCCTCAGGATACTCATTCCGGCATGTACCTATTCGTCAGAAATTCCGCGTAGGAATGTTTACGACGTGCATCTGCGGTTAAGGAGTACTAGTATAAGAGAGAAGAATTTCTTAAATGAGATGTACTCTGTGATAGGTTATATAAGCTATTTCAACCATCTTATAAGGCCGTGGGAAGTATACTTCTCACCAAATTAATAAACTTTCAAATGTCCATAGTAAGCTAGCTACTTTAGCACATTTCATTATTTATTATTTACTCACTATCTATTAAACAAAGCATCTTTTTTGTTGTTCAGAAACAACAAAAGATTGTTAATTAGTTTTTAAAATTAACTTTATCTGATAAGTTAAATGAAGTTTGATAAGTTTGTTAATTCTTATAAGTTAAATGAAATGATTTTTTAATATACCAAGACCACAAAAAATGGCCCTTTAAAGGATTAAAGAAACTATATTGAAACTTGTAGATTAAAAAACTCATTTCTAATCAATGTATTGGACACTTAAGAGCGGTGGTTCTTAAATTTATGACGACTATGGCTCCCTGCCTTTAGTGATCTAATCCTCATGAGCAAGCATGGAATCTAAGGCTATATGTCTAGTCGGAGTGACTTGATGGAGGGACAAATGTTGTAAGAGTACCATACGCCCCTTATTTTAGGTGACAGAATCATCGTTAACCTATATTATTTTCTGCTCCTAGGCTCTAAGGCCCTCCTCTCATTGATATTGCCTGGATATCAGAAGACGATGTTCAGGGTACACAGCACGTGCATTTTTATGGTGCCACTCAGACGAAGATATTGAAGTACTGGTGAGACTAGAATTACTACGCGGCCGGTTGACTGATGACTTCGCATGCTTGTCTTATTGCTACTCCAGTATCGCAATTCTGAAACATTTCTCTGTATTTTAATATTTTTTTTTACATATTTTATGGCTCTCCAGTTTCATGCTTGCTTCATACGCAACTGCTCGTTTCTATTTAGTTTAAAATTCTTGCGTGACAGGATCTCTTCTCATGTGTATTACATATGTGAAGTTTGCAATGAATGTACACATCGACTATCAGAAATTAATACTCACTACGTAGTATTAGCGAACATTTTTGTCAACGTGCGAAGGTAAATAACTAGAAACTACATCAGTTTCCGCCAGTCTCTTGAATTTTGAAGTGTTTGAATTAGCGCCGTCTGAGAAAAACCTGGCAATTCGAGTCGTTCAGTTAAATAGGCTCTTGATTCCTGGGCTACACGAAATCGATTTGAGTATAACCATGGGAGGAGGGTATAAAGGTTGGGCAATTGCACAAATCGCCACCCTATGGATTCGTGCCTGCTCGCGGCTACGTTATTTCAACGATCACTTGCTCTATCGATTTCTATCATATCCATTGCAATAATAGCTGTAGAAATTGTCGGCTGAAGTCCAAACTTTTCAAGTTCACGGCAACCACGAGAATGAGATCTCATAAATGAGAAGGCCCGTTTACACGCGTCAAGTGATTTAGTAGTTAACTAAATTTTAAGTTGACACGCTCTCTCTCCCTCGAAAAAGTGTCGACACGTCAAGTGGATTTAGTAAACGCTGATTGGATGATTTTTATAGGAGGAATGTGCCCGCTGGCACATAGGTCTACTTAACCGAAATATAGAATCAATTTTTATTTAGAAGACACCAACGAATAAGGCAAATACACATTGTGTATTTGCCTTATTCGTTGGTGTCTTCTAAATATTCTTGGGCAAAGTGAATCAACTCTTCTATATAGAATCAAGTTTATTCACTAAACAACTAAATCACGAGTTACTTAATTACTTACCTTCTAAACGGCTTGTAAACGTCCCTTATCGTCTGCATACATTTTAAAATACTTGACAATTTAAAGTTTAGTTAACTTCTAAATCACTTAACACGTGTAAGCGGGGCTTAAGATTCAAGATATCTCACAGCCGGATCCCATCCCTGGTTCGAATCTCGTGAAATTTCTACGGCACTATTAAATGGCGTAATACATTGTTTAGAAATTAAAACCTTTCTTAACCTAAATTAAACTTTTTTATTGCCAAGGCCTGGACTTTTTAGGTAGTCAGTTGGCTTATAAACTGGCGGGGGGGGGGAAGAGGGGGGGTGTATGAAAAATGGGTGGGGGACTACTTTAGGTTTGTGTATGTGGATATGAAGTCTTATCGCAGATAACACGCAGGCTTTGAACGCGATACTTACATAACATGAAAAAATTCAAGCATTTATCATATTCACTTCAAAATATGGAACACAAATGGTCCTCGTTATTCTCGCTTGCAGCACCAGCAAGAACACGAAACAAGCACTATACCGACACATATAAATACGTGATAAGTCACACATACACTTACAACCCGCATTCCGGCAGGTAATGATTCGTTATAAATTCGGCGGAGGAATCTGTAAGGTGTGCATGTACGGTTAAGCAGTGGTAGTGTAGGTGGATGAGTCATGCACGTATGTGTTACAAATTTTGACACTTTAGGTAAAAAGGTCCATTAAAACCTTTCGAAATATTTTCATCCGAAAACCATGTCATGGGCAACCCTGACCAATCTCATGCCACACCTTTCAAGAATCACTAGTGTCGTAACACTTACTAATTACCTTGTGGGCTCATATAAGTATATAAGTATCCATAGCTTGGGACGATGCCTCTGGGAGACACGACGCACACTTTAAAGTGTCATTAAAATTTTGAATGATATTTGAAATTATAATCTTAATCCTAAGGGAGCCGCGAACTCAAAAAGTTATACACGCCTCTCTATCTTAGACGTCACCCATTTATCCGATAAGAACGAAAAGCTCAGCACATAGTCGTAACACTAGAATTGCGGAGAGTGCAAGAACTAGAGCTTGGATTATATGCGCTAAAAAATGCTGATATATTCATTAAAAACGTTAAAACATGCACAAAAAGTAAAGATAAATTCTGCATTTAAGTACTGAAAAATGGAAAACTTTATAAAAATCAAGAAAATGGGAATTTAGAAAAGCTGAAATATGCATTCAAAAATGCAGAAATATGCATTCACTCTTTAAAAGGGATATACAGTAATATTGAAAAATATACGTAAAAATAAATATGCATTTGAAAATACTTCAGTTACCCTAAAGAGGGAAAAATGAGAACAAAAATGGGAAATAGAAACAGTGCATTTAAAAATGCAGAAATATGACCTAAAAAATAAAAAAATTTACAAAAGTGAAAAGAAAAATTCATATTGAAAACACTGAACTATGGCCTAGAAGAAAAGAAAAATATTCCATAAAACTGAAAAAAATATACACGCAAAAAATGAAAAAAACGTGCATTTAGGAGTGCAACAATATGCATTTAAAGAATGCATAAAAAAATTTTTCAAAATGAATGATACTCAATGGTGGAATATTTCCTTGAAAAAAAATTAAAGAAATTTGAATAAATATGATACTTTTAAGTTGATACCTTTGTTGATACTTTTAACATGATTCATTAAAAATAGTAATTTAGCCATTGATTTATTTCAAATTTTGTAAACATGTTTTTTATTATATGTGAAATTTTATGCTAGTATAAAGTTTTACATATCTTGGATACGTGCATGACAAAATACCATGTCCTCATTGCAATTGAATAAAAATTGATTCAAAACAAAGGAAAGCGTTCTTAAAGTGAAGCAAAAGATTAAGATTTCATTGATTCAATTTTCTTTAAAATTAAATTTTAATATTTAAATTTTAAAAATGCTAAATGTATGCACTTATACTAAAATATCGTTGATTTTATGCACTTATATGCACTAACTATGAAGTGCTAAAACGTCGTTGATTTTATGCACTAATATGCACTAACTATGAAGTACTAAAATATGCACTTATGCACAGGCATATAATCCGAGCTAAAATTTAGAAATGGCTAAATTTGGCGTCACCAAATATCGAATTCAAACGACTATATTCTTAAAAAAACGCTACTTGTGTCTAGTCCAGACATTTTCCAGACATTTCTTCAGAGATGTCTCTTTATATTTCTCTATAAATATTACATACACTCACTCAATATAACGCGACTAGTTTCCTCTAAAACTTTGAATTTACTCAATGCAATTAAAAGATTCTTAATTAAATTAACCGTTAAAATACATGAACGAAATAAAATAAAAATGGCCGCATTTCAAAAATTTTTCCGAGTCTATTTACCAAAAACAAACAGATCTTTAATCAGAAAAGTACTTTTCGGAAAGTTTGTTTGCTAAAGTATTTCCCTAGTTCTCTACAAATGCAAAGGGAAGCAGCCATTCGCTTTAAACATGGCTGTCACATACGAGTCTTAGGAAATGAATAATCCGTAAGCCATTAGAATAATCTGTATTGACTTTTCTAGAATTGTTCATTTTATGCAATTTGGCTGTTTTGAAATTAGAACGGAAAAATCTTTCGATGCAATTCTCCACTCGTATCCTTTAAATTTGGAGAGAGAGACTCACATTCAATTCTATTTCCAAAATTAAAAATTCAAATTCTCATACATTGAAAGATTTTTCCATCCAAAAGGGAAATTATTATTGTGTTAATGAAATTCTAATTCCATTTTATTTATTGAAAATTCAATATTTAATAATTTTTCTTTCTGCGTAAGAAACGATGATAACACAAGAGATGTATCTTATATACTTTTTTATTTAGTTTTATCGCAGCTTGAATGATTTTAATTAATGATAATATTTCACCTTTGCATCGATTTTTCACTAAAAATCATAATATTTACACTCTGATTATTAAGATACAGCTCGAATGTGCAAAATGATCAATTTAATTATTGGAAATCTAATTTTTTTTGAACAATTTCTATTTAATTTTCTAACTTGAGAGGGAACAAATTGAATTTTTAGGAAAATAGAATTTTTGCCAAAAATCATCGTCACTTCTTTTTGACCTTTCAAAAATTCTGTACATCTCTATTGAGATCATTTAATCACGTTTTTATACCTGAAGAGAGGTGAGTTGCGTCGCACATCCTTGCATGTTTGTGTATTGTTGGGTAATCAGCAGGGGCTGCCATCTATTACCTGAATAGTGTGAGTTATACAGAGGGATTTTTAATTTATGTTTTTGAACTATAATACTCATCATAATGTTTTGGGAATTTTTATATTTAATCTTATATTTACTTGAATATTTATATCCATCATAATGGTTTAGTCAGAATATTTTGGAGAATTAAGTGAGAACCAAACATGAAAATAATTCAAAATAAATTAATCAAAATTTTTATGATTGTTCCCCCTTTTTAGAACAAAGTTTTTGATGTTGAAAAGAACTTTTTGGGGATTAATTTTAAATAAATCGATAATGTCGTTTTTACAATATAAATTATCAAAATAACCTTGTTTAATTTTAATTTTTATGAATGTGCGTTTCGGAAATTAAATTGGTTCGGATTATGAGATTTTTCCTTGAAATTTATTTTGATCCTTATTGATGCTTGAAATTTACATTACTGAAAATTTTAATTGAAGTAGAATCGTTATGCAGATCATTTTTATTTAACGAATTTTTCAACATAACGGAATTGTTAATGGAATGATCATATTTTTTTTATCTGGTCTGCACTGGAAATTATTTCTCTTACGAATTTTTTGTGGGAAATACTTTTTTACTATATACTTTTTTTTATTATTAGATTCTAAATTTGCTAGTCAAATTTTTCTTTACTCTTGTAGATGACTTGATAATTCATGATATCGAAATTACCCAAACACTTCTAAAACATAAAAATAATTCGCATATTTCTAAAACATCAAAACCACACACAGAAATTTTTAAAATATAAATTTATTCAATAAGCTTAACGTATTTTTTGCCTTTTTGGAAATTGTAAGTTTTGAGATATTATGTTTTTTAAAATTAAATTCTACATTAAGTCAACTTACACTTTTCTGTTCCAGATTGATTTAACAAATCGAAATTTCAAAATTACCCTAATTTTTTATATATCAATTCATTGGAATTGTATTTTGCGTATGTTTTGAGATTGTATTGTTTGAATTTTTTGAGGTGCATTTTTTTGCGATAGTATTATTTGTATTTTGTGAGATTGCATTATTTGTATTTTGTGAGATTGTATTATTTGTAATTTGTGAGATTGTATTATTTGTATTTTGTGAGATTGCATTATTTGTATTTTGTGAGATTGTATTATTTGTAATTTGTGAGATTGTATTATTTGTATTTTGTGAGATTGTATTATTTGTATTTTTTGAGATTGTATCATTTGTATTTTTTGAGATTGTATCATTTGTATTTTGTGTAATTGCATTATTGGGATTGTATTTATTATATTTTTTGGCATTGTATTTCTTGGGTTCATTCTATATCAAATCATATTAGCTTACAAACACTTTTCTGTTCTAGATGATCTAAAAGTTTATAATTTTTAAATTATCAAAATTTCTAAAATATCAAAATAACATAAATTTCTGAAGTATCAAAATCACACAAATTTCTAAACTATAAATTTATTCAGTAAAAATATCACCTCAAGTTCATTGAACAGGTTGGCAAAATATGAAAGAAATCAATCACATATTAGTGTTTGTTTCAACACGAATGACATCTTTTCAAACAAACCAATTTTTATCAATAAATATTTATAATTTACGATTTTTACGTTGAAATCACATATTTAGAGATCGCTCTAACACAAAACTAGATTCATTATTTTCCACAATAATAATAATAACAATAAAATTAATTCGGACGATAAAAAATTTTGACGACCCATTCAACTGTTTAATAGAAAAGTCTCCTCTTATGCATCTTCAACATGAGTGGGAACCCAATTTATCATTTTTTGGTAACCATGACAACGTGCATAATCGATCTTTGAAGCCATCCACATACCAATCCCTACCTCTCTATTTTACTATAACATTTTTTTTTGTTTTTTCCTCTCTCTGGAAAGACATAAAATACTTTTTTTGATCCATTTAAAAAAAAAAAAAAAAAAAAATTAAAATATTTGAAAAAACGAAAAAAAAAATGCATTTTTTGTTTTTTTACATTTTTTGGAAAATTTCCGATACGCAGTTGCAATTGGAACGAAAGAATCAGATTATGGTTTCGCAATGGCGAAAGCGATAACGAAAAAGAATTTCGCCGAAAAATGAAAAAAAAAAAAATGCAGTTTTTTCTCACCACCTGCGCTTAAATGCAAATCATTTTCTTTCTCTTATTTGAAAATTCAAAACATTCTTTTGATTTCACACAAGCAAATATTATTCGATTGTGCATTCGAATTATGTTTCTATCGGTTTCTCTTGAGGCGATTTTTCTTTACTTGTATTTCTTTTTTATTTCTAATTTTTTGCACCTGATGCTCATTTTCCGCAATAAAAGCTAGAAATGAGAGAAAAAAAATATAAATAATGTTTCTGTTTTTTTTCTAAAATGAAATTCTTAGAGTTTTTGTTTGTTTTTAGGGTTTTTTTTCTCATCCATGAAATGAAGGTATTATTATATACATACGTAGAATCGACGTGATTGATGACTGTTACTTAATGAAGGAGAAAAAAAATTCATCCCAAAAATGTCAATTTTTAAAATCTTTCTCTAGGTAAAGTTTGATGAGGATTATTTAGGTTGAAGTTGTTCCTTCTAAAATTTTTTATTCGACAATGTATAGTACGTTGATAACTCATCAATCTGCAATGCTTATTCGAAAAATCTGTAAGACAATGATCATAATTTCTCCTAGTCGACAATGATAGCATAATTTACTAATGCCATCTCATTTCCATCTCATTCCCATTCAAATACAGGGTGGGCAAAACGTCCGTAGAAACTTTAAAAATGCATGAAAATCGGAAAAATAACCGAAATAAAATACAGACTGAAGGGTTAGCATCACTAGGTGACGGGAATTGTTTTGACAGGGAAAAAAGGCTCAAAAACAGCCAGTAGGTGGCGCTGATGTACACAAGTCAAAGAAAAGAATACAAACAAATAAACATATCAAGGAATAAAATAAACAAATAGACAGAATTACACAACTACACAGAATGTTTCGTTCAAAAATATTACACCTCCAAAATTTCTTAATCAAAAAATATTTTCAATCCGTAATGGTCATTTGATACCAATTTGATTTGTGTCTCCAATACACAATGATCGTGTTGCTCGGAAATGATCTTCTTGGGTCCGTAATGATCGTTCGGAAATGTTTCACCCAACAACGATCGTTTAAAAATCTTGTACACAAAAATGTCCGTTCAAAAATCTCATACTTATCGATATTCGTTTGAAAAAATTCTCCAATCCACAAAGATCGTTCTGAAATTTTCAGTCCAACAATAACAATGCAAAAATATGTTATCAACAATGGTCGTTCGAATATTTTTCACCCAACAGTGATCGTGTAAAAATACCGTATACACAGAAATGTTCGTTCTTCTATCTACTAATGTTCATGCAAAAAAAAATATTTGATTTATAAAAATGTTATCACCATTTTTTTCCAATTTCCAATAATCGTTCGGAAATCCACGATGTTCCTTCAGAACCTATTTCAATGCTCGTACCTTTTAGAAATGTTCTTCTTAAAAATGTTTGTTCAATAATCTTCTACTCAATAATGATTGATTGAAAATATTCTACGCCAAAAAATTTTCATTCGAAAATAAATTACCAATTCACAACGATCGATAGGAAATGCTCCATTTGCAATGTTCGTTCAGTGAATCTTCCAATCTATAATGATCGTATCGTTCTGAAATGTTTTTTTCCAATAACGTTCGTTCAGTAATCTATCTATCGATCTGAACGACCATTATTAGGTGTTAACACAATAATGATAATTAGAAAGTATTCTACACGAAAATGTTGGTTTAAAAAAATTTACCATTCCACAATGATCGGTCGGAGATGTTCCACTCAACTGTGATCGTTTACAGACCTGTAAACAAAAAAATGTTCGTTCACAAATTTTCCCGTTACCAATATTCGTGCGAAAAAATTCTCAATTCACAATGCTTGTTCATAAGTTTTCGACCTAAGAAGAATAATTCAAAAATGTGTCACCGAAAATGATTGTTTGAAGATGTTCCACTCAATTATGTTCGTTTAAAAACTTTGTGTGAAAAGTTCACACGAGACCTTGTGTTAAGTTCATTAAAAATGTTGCACACGAAATTTTTCGGTCAAAAAATCTTCCAACCACAAAATCGTTGGTGGAAGAAACAAAAAAAATTTTAGTTCACAATGATTGTTCGCAAATCTTCCACTCCCGCAATATTCTCTCAAAAGTCTTCCACCCGATGATCGTATCGTTTCGGAAATGTTGTTCCCAACAATGTTCGTATAATCTTAAACTCAATAATGATATACAAGAAAATGTTCGTTCGAAAAAAGTTATCCATTCCGCAAAGGTCGTTCATAAATGTTCCATCCATAATGTTTCGTACAGGCAGAAAATTCAAATTCATAATGTTTCAAGCAGAAAAATTTCGAATCCACAATTGTTGTTTGAAAAATCTGCTACCCTGCTAATAGTTGGAACGTACTGACAATGATCAAAATTTAAACATTTTCTCGCCAACGCTTTTTATACCTAAGAAAAAAAAAATTCTCTTCATTTACAATAACAATATTTCACGTTTTTCTTCATATATTAAATCATAAGTAGATAGATTAATACCAGGTACAGGTACTTTTAAAATAAAATAAAAAAACTAATGTTTAACGTCTAACTTTTTCACTAATGTTTGTAACATCAAAATATTTATGAGACATGCACGATGTGTAACATCTAAATTGGGAATTTCAACACACTTTGATTATCAAAACCATCTTCGGGACGGGATTTTAAATCGAAAGAAACTCTAAAACTCGGCGCATAAAGATTCAAATAAAACGAGCTACATTTTTTATTTTTTGAACAAAAGAGAAGAAACTTTTAAGGCTAATAGCCTTCCATTATGTGTTTTGCCATCCCAAACTGCTTGCATAGCTTTATGCACCTGCTCTTTGAGAGCATGTGCCAAAAATTCTTCTTCAAAGCTCTTTATTGATCCATAGGTCGTGTATAAGTGCGTGTGTGTGTGATTTGTTCATCCATTCCAAATATCTTTTAATTCAATCTACGCTCATGGGAGCTGGAGTCTTCAACCTTTCGAGCCCGGTGGCCCGAATCGGAACTTCTCACAAAGCCCGCGGGACAAGAAAATAAGCGGCCAGGGGAAGAGCCCACACGCTGGTCCGCCGCACCCCTCAAATATCCAACAATGCACCACTTCATTTGGTCATTTTTTTCGCACCACGGTCATTTTCTGCACACGAGGGCTAATTAGAGCGGGACCTACAATTTATTTCCGATTCCGAGAGAACGGCAGGCTCGTTTTTTTTTACACTCATCGAGAGGTTGGTGCGCTAACTCCTCGATGGGGGGGGGGGGGACTCACTGCGGTAGCAATTTTTTCTGCGGTCATGTCGCCATTTATGTTGTACCCCTCTGAGGAAAGTTTTCCGACAAGGAAAAACCAGGTATCGAACTCGCGACAGTACACCATTTCATGAAAATATAAATAAACAATTCACTTGCAAACTATATGAACACGCAAACGGCCAGGGGAAGCGCCACGCACTCCCCAGTTCGTCAGAATCATAGAATAATATGTGAGGTGTGAATACAATGGTCGCATGATGCACAGTTACAGGACAGAATACATGTACGCGAAGCCTCTCAAAATTACACAAAGTAAGGAACGGGTTTGCTAACAATGTGAATACATCCAGAGTATTTTGAAGGAGTCTTGGAGAAAAATACATCTTTGAATGTGATAGGACCAAAGTATCGACAAAAAACACGTATGCAGTTTAAAACAAGGGCTGGAGACAAGAAATGTATGCTTGCAAAATTGGCTATGCATGAAATTACACCTGGTCCTACTAGATAGAGAGTAAAAGTGTATAACATACTGAAGAAAAGAAATCTACATTGAGAAAAAATGCAATTGTGTATCTGCGGAACGGATATAAAACGAGTGACTAGGAGATGAGTACATATGTCAGTCCATTGCATTACAAATATCGTAGAATAAACAATTTTTCATGAAAATAGATGAAAAAACAATCCAGTTACAAATTATATGTAATGCGCAAACAGCTAGGGGAAGCGTTACGCACTTCCTAGTCCATGAGAAATTATAGAGGGAATGGAGGGGTGTGACTATATTGTGGTCGCTGCGGGGCACGCTGAAGGACATTGTTTACCACAACAATCCTTTAACACTAGACGAGCTGGAGGAGACCATTTGTCAAGCTTGTGTGTCGATTTCCGGTGACACACTACAGACAGTCCATGACAATTTCATTCTTCGTTTGCGACATGTGTGTTGTATGAAAGGTGCACATATTTTGAATCGCTTTTGATGTGAATGCAACGAGGGCCATCTATCGGCGCAATTTGTAACTACACTTTCGCGGTTTATGTATCAGATATTCAGATATTTTTTAATTAACATACCACTGGTTTCATGTTTCTATCACCATTTCCGAGTTATTTATTTTCAGAGCTAAGGGTCCTTCGTGAAACACCCGCTATCTATTTCTAATAGTAATAGTAAATTCTCATGTGCAATTTTAATGCATTTACTTTTGATTCATTTACTAAAAATGATTAATTTAATATCATTTAATATTTTTGAAACTTCTTATTCAGCGTCGTTTCTTACTAAATATAAAATATAGAAAATATCTACATCTTCAAAGTACATATCGAAAATGTGTTTGAAATAAATTAATAAATAATAAAACAAGAAAAATTGTATTCCAAGTTCACTATTTATGTATAATGCAATGAATGGTAGGCCACATCCAATAAATGTTTTAACCAGATAAAACTTATATTTAAGTTCGAATGCGTATGATTCAATTCCCCGGAATATTCTCTATTATATAATACTACCTACATGTTCAACATAAATCCATGGGGAGATTGTCATCGAGTGCTATTTTACACCCTTGCATAGCAAAATAGGTATTTATACACTCATAAATATATACTCGCATGTATAAATCAGAGATCTCTTTCGCGTTGGTGTATAGTTACTATTTAAATAAATCACTTCAGATGAGCGGAACTATTTACATTGTCTTGGAGCCTCAATTTATCAGTATAATTGGTTTTCATCGAGGTATTTTATTCATTTTCCCGTGGAAATTTAATCATTTTTTTCAAAAAAGCTCCGAAGAAAATTCAATTTTTAATCTTTTACCCGGAGTTGAGGATAAAGATGTTCGGATAAAATAAATATTTATGTTCTCTCTTTCAATCGATTCTATAAGATTTAATTTTTGTTTAAAGAAACTATTTATTATTTTATGTTCAATAATGTATTACGTACTATGTATGAGAGGAAATATTTATATTACTTATTAAAATACGGTATACATAAATACTTCTGTATTTAATTATGACATACTTATACACTCTGTCCCAAAAATTTATGGAATTTCGAAAAAAAAAGTTTTTTTTTCAGACGAATGAAAATAAATGCATGAATGTGTGAAAAATTCAGACCAGATACGATTGTTATTCAACAACTCATTTGGGAAAAAAACATTTTTATAACAAAGTGAAAAAATAAATACATGTGAAGGTTGTCCCAAAAATTTACAGGATAATCAAATGCATTATAATTTCTGGAAAACACGTGTTTACATTATATGATGTCGCTCTCCACTTGTTTATGAAAGATCCATAGAATATTGGGTGTTGTATGAAAATGTGCTGATTTTTTGGAAAAATTTTAATTTTTTTGGGAAAGAAAAATTCATTGCTTGTATCTAGACTTTTCACTACTCCAATGACATTATGCCACTTGGTCCATGACATGATATTTCATCTAACGAAATCTTCCCTGTTTATGATGCTTACTTACGTTGCGTAGAATCACATTTTTCTGACGTTTCGTCAACACAACCTTTAGTCTTCCCGGTGCCACACAGTCCCTTCAATTTCAAGCAATTGGAACCTACTACTCGGGATCGGCGAATCGACTTTGCAATCGCTCGAAACGACAGCTTATTCCAATGCAATTCATCAATTTGTTCTCAATGATGTTATATACTATTTTCCTCTATACTAATTAGGAAAAAACACAAAATTAGATCCGAGACAAAAACTACGCGGTTGCTACACACACACACACACACAATACATAAAACCGTTTTTTTCTTCCTCTCCCGTCAAGCAGCGAAGACTCACTGCGCAAACGCGGCGAAATCTGCATGACGTCCCGATAAACCTAGGTGGCTCTATCATTTTAGGGCACTCTTTAAGAGTGAATGTTCGATAATTTTTCATCCTTTTGAAATTTCAACAAAAACATTTTCTGGAAAAGATTTGATACAAGCTAGGCATGGGGGCTATCTAGCTTTACTTATGTTTAGGAAAAACCGAAAAATACAGGTGGCTCTATCATTTTAGGATGCACCTTATTCCAAAATTTCCAAACATTTCAAAGAGAGTAGTAATACATACGAACAAAATAAAATGGTACATATGTCCATCCCATACACATTCTAAAATTTCCAGACATTTCAGAGATAGTATGGCATAGATAGTATGACATGTATAGTATGACAGAGAGTATGTTATATGAATCACAAAAACCAGTTTTTTAATTCTTAAAAACCCTATCTGGAGATACATTCAAACCAAGGGAATGAGCATTTCCACTAACATACATCACTTGGGTAGACATCATGTATTTTTATAAACCTATTATTACGTGAAGGCGTATATCGAGGTCTACGAGAACGCAAAAATGCGATAACTTATGCTTTTGCAACGATTTAAAGACTTGGCATAATATTGAATAGGTTAACTTTGCAACTGAAATCTCAACAATTTGTTAATCTCATCCACAGAAAGCTACTTAGCTTTAGCAGTCTTGTAAACATAAGATAATCTTGCACATCATTTCGTCTTACTGCATTTATAGGTTTCAAGCCTTCCGTCACGATCGCGCATTTCAAATTTGCATTTGTATATTTGCTAGTTTCCATAAACATTTGGGGACACGAAATTTTAACAAAATAACGCGCGTTTATATAAATAACATTTTTATTACTTGATGAAAAATGTCTTTTCCTTTTCTGTGAAAAAATCACATTTCATTACTCCAGTGCTACAAAACTTATACAGAAAAAACAAGGTTCTATAAACTTTCGGATTATATAATATTATAATGTTACTAATAGCTTTTATTCAAAAAATTCCGTACAGTCAGAGCCGTAGTGAGCGAGATACAGTGAAACCTCGAAGTAACCATATTCTGCGGGCAAAGAAAAAATTTTGTGTTCACTTACTATTATACAAAACTGAATGTTTTTGTATATGATGTGTTTTTTGAATTACACTACTATATATATGTACCTGGATAAGTAATTTTTCCTACTTTCGTATGTTTCAAAGGCAAAAATTTTAGAACTGATAATTATCGTACATGTATAATGCTCAAAATATGTTACGAACTTGATCTATCGAACGAATGTCAATGTCAAGTATTTCAATTTTTGGCGTCCGGTTGTCCCTTGGACTGTTATTTTCTTTGTTGCTTTTGTTGATTGTTCGTTTAATTGTCATGTTCTATGTGAATGTTCATGTCGAATAAGGAAAAAAGGTCTTCACTTTGATTTTAAAATCAACCACACACACAGCGTTGTCATTCCTTTCGGACACATCGTAAAACCTCCCATACATAATGGAATTCATAATATTTGTCGAAGTCTATTGGATATCGATTTATCTCTAAGAGAGTTAAGCATTTATGATTAATTCTTTCCCTAGTGCTCTATGCGGATTATTTTAACGATTCGTCTCCAGATACACGGATATTCGTGGAAGCCTGCAATAGATACTCCGGGTTTCGGGGAATTTCGAATGCCAACATCTCCTGTCTTGTTTTTTTACTCTTTTCCAACCGAGAGTATTCACCTCATCGACGAAATCCAGCGATCGTTAATTCTAGTTAATTCCTAGCGTCTGCGCTCAATTTTCGTATAACTTTATTAGATCAATGAAAATTTTCTCGAGGGGTGGATGAAATTGTGTGTGTATATGTGTGTGATCTCGATACTTTTGAAAAATCTTTTCCTCCGGAAAACTCACTTTTCACAGACAGAATAGTCCCCCCTCTGTTCAAGATAATCTTATTTAAAAAGACGGAGAAATGGTGGATATTTCTCTGGCAAACGGCATAGGCACTTTGCTAATTAGTTAGTTAGTTCTCTCTCTCTCTCTCGTAGTATGCAAGTATTTGATGAGTTAGCCAAAAGCAGTTAATGGGAAACCATCTTCTAATTAGACGGGGAACTTTTCTATGCCAAAGAATAAGACAATAAGTAAGAATAATAACAACAACCAGGGAAGCAAAAGGGAAAAAAATAACACAATAATGATTGTGTTACATTGTGTAACATGGGAAAAAATTACGTCTAACAAAAAAAAAAATCAACTTGTTTTTACGATTGCGTTGTTCTCTTTTGGATAGGAAAAGTATATATATATATATATTTTTTTTTTCTAATACTTTCGTAATTACTGGAGCGGGATTGCGATAGAGTCATTTAGTTATATATAATTCTCTATAAGTACAAGACTTCTCCCTATTTCTCTCTCATATAAGTTTTTCATAATATTCAGGATTAGGAAGTAACTTTTATCAAGAAAAGGTTCATTTAATATTCCGTTAATAGCAACTACTCATACAGTAATGACCGTTAATATTAAATGTAGGAAACTTCGGTCGAAGAGAAGATCTAATGAATCGCCATGTAATGAAAGGATCTTATGAGCTTATTCGAGAAAAAATACAAATGAAAAGAAATTATCCGAATTATACTGTATATATAAGCTACATACTTACTACGTGCCACTGTGGTGGTCGAGTGGCCAGAGTGATGGACTCACATCGCAAGGACTCGGGTCCGAACCCCATCGTCGCCACAATGGTGGTCGGCTGAAGTTGGTTTTCAGTGGTTCCCAACTTCGAGGCAACACGAATGCGTGCCAATCTCGTTGTTAAAAACTCTCGCCATAGAGAGCAACAAGACTACAAAACGCTACAATTATTCAATCACCACAACTTTACTCACAATTTGAAATATAGATGACAGCATAAACAACTCACACGCAACACTACGCGCTCTCAGACTGCTAGGTACTTGAACTTCCAGCACAACTTAATCTGTAGTAAATTGCCAATGGCGATAGATCGGAGTTGTGTATTGTTTTAAAGAAGGATACTTACTACTAATATTACTGGAGGGGGAAAAATTAACAATTGGTTAATCCATCAATTAATTTTTAAGGGAAGGAATTATTCCCATCATCTAAATGAGTTTCTGTCTTCATCAGCGGAGATGGACTTGAAAGTCTGGGGGGAAGCACGATGATGATGACGTCAATTCATATATACACATATACATTAGATCAGACGACTCCATTTTTGACGCTGGGGGGGGGGGGGGGCAATGCCCCCCATACCTTTTCCCCCGTTTCTCCGCCCATGTGTGTCCACGATTTATGACTTGAATTGAAGTAGGATTTATTCGATAATTTCTTCACTCATATTTATGTCATTTATGACGTTTGTTTTTATGTAAAAATCGCCTAGTGTATTAAATGCCTTACATGACGTTGAGAATCCCCTTACATACTCCAATTAAGTAGAAATGAAAATAAAAATGAATGTATCAGCTCTTTATAATGTTTAAAATTTATATGTACAACTTTTCAACTTGGCGCACATAACGGTAATTTTGATCGAGGCACTTATATAAGTTGGCACAATCAAAGAAGTTCTCACCATTGTCAATATAGAACAAAACCATGGTTAGGGCGAATCAGGCGTTACACACTTACCTGAGATCTTACCTCACACTAACTATCATGGCGTGTCCACCCCGGCTTGAATTTCTTTGACCTCGGAAGTACAAACCTTTTTATATTTCCGAATGAGAAAAACCATTTAGAGTAAGGGCCAGGTAAAGCACAGACGTGGCAATGATTCCAAGCAGGATAGACGAAATGTACAATTTGCGATGAGTGGCTCGTGCCTCGTACAGAATACACCCTTGATGATCAAACCATGCAGTTTTATTTCGCACACGGGTTGGAATCTATAATCCCGCAGAACACCACAATAATAGGCAGCGGTCAGCATATCAGCAGTAGTGACAAAGTGACAAGCAGCGTGTCCTTTAGTATTTCAGGCGTATTACTTTATATAAAAAAGTTTGTACTTCCGGGTCAAAGAAATTGAAGCCGGGGTGGACACGCCATGATAGTTAGTGGCAGGTAAGATCGCAGTAAGTAATTATTTTATTTTTGAAAATCCAACTTCAAGGCTCGTGAGACTTCCCCTCCCCCCCTTAAACGTAGCAAGGTAATGTGTAGAAAAATGCAGTTTTATCATTGAATTTTATTCGTCCAATTTTAAACTGAAAGTCTGACGTGAACGTATTTTGTAATAATTTACATAAGTTTTAGATTTTTACTTTTGGGCGAACCGCCAGTTTTTAGAATTAGAAGGGAGAGCTCTCTTCTGGTTATACAGAAGTATTACCAATATAGTCCGGAAATTTAAGCACTTAAAATGGTCGAAACAGGCAGGCAAAAAGGCACTAAAAATGCCTAAAATAAGCACTAACAATGGCACTAACACATAGGCACTGAAAGGCATCTATAATTTATGGAAGGAAATATAACTAAAAATTATAGGTTTCCACAAAAATTAGTTAAAAAATTAATTTCTCTAATCCATCTACTCTATCAATTATAGTTTATAATAAGTGCATTATTATCCAATTTAAATTGATTTCAAGCCCAAAATAAAATGTTATTGGACTCTCAGGATTAGGTCGATTTCAGGCTCACTGTTACCAGACCTGGAGCCTGAAGAGAAAATGATCCGTGGGACTCCTTCAAGTTGCAATAATTCCTTGTTTATTTAATGTATTATTTTCAATAATCTTTATCCTTTCTATAGATGAAACATAGCGTCCTTGTTCTATTTAAAAAAAAGAAAAGTAACCTTTTTCTATATTTCCAAATATGTGGGACTCTTTCGAGAGCGGTGCAATAGCTCACACAAGGTGGGGTAGGAGCAGACAGGGTTTTGGGGGCCCCATTTTGTTTTGATATTTTATTTTTTTACACCATAAATGCACATCAGACACAACCATGGCGTATTTGATTAAATTGACTAGAGTTGTCCTCAGGGGTGTGCCACATATGAGGCCATACCATGACGTCAACTGATGACCTCTTGAGCAGGTTAGTACAAATCGGTCAGTCATCATGTACACATACAATACAGTCCAATGCCTGAGCGAGACATAATATAAAGCATGTGGAGAAACCAATTTATAATTTTCTCCTGATTTTTCTAATATGGACTGCATTAATCTGAAACAAAAGCATTCACGTCTAGCACCATCCGGTCAAGGCGAAATTGATGCATGGCAACAACAAAAGTTCCCTATCTCTCAGATCAATTATTCACGTTAAATTAAGGCTGGAAAGGGTAGATAAGGGGCGTCCTGACGGTAATTAGTACTGAGAGTTGGAAAAATATAGCATGAAGTATTTAAAAAGGGCGTTTTTTTTGTTCTCGATGCTCAAAATATCCATGTTTAACAGATTACGGCCTTTGAAATACACTAATATACACTGGTGAAATAAATTAAGAGAATTTGCATATTTTATCGAATTTCATGAAAAGAACTGAACTGAATGTAAAGCCACTGCTTCTAGACAAAAATGCAAATCTTGTACGTCAAATACATAAGCGTACACGTGTGTGTAGGCGGAGCCAGTACAGAAACAGGCTTTATAAGCGCGCGTTATTTAAGACGCATTTCGTTCGCTAGCACACCTCGGCGAATTTCTTGGTGTTATTTTGCAGCAATCGGTTAATTTCGAATTGTAACAGTAAAAATGAGTAACCACCAACGTTTAGGTGATGGAATGAGGTGGCGAATTGTGGGGAGGCTAGAAGCAGGCCAATCTCAAGTCCAGATTTGTAGAGAGTTCAATTTAACGCCCAGCGTCGTGTGTAACTTATGGAAACAGTTCCAGGATACCGGATACATCGAGAGAAATCCTGGGCAAGGTCGTCCAAGAGCCACGACGGCCAGAGAAGATCGCCATTTGTCGATTATAGCGAGGCGTAACAAGAGTGCTACAGCTTCTCAGCTCTCTCGTGACTTGTATGCAGCCACGGGAACCCGTGTATCAAGGGTGACTGTTTCCAAAAGACTTCACGAGAGAGGGTTGTTTGGAAGAAGACCTGCTGTTTGCGTCCCGCTCACTTCTACGGACAGGAGAATCCGTTTATCATGGTGCAGAGAGCATAGAGATTGGATCAATGGGCGACCGTTCTCTTCACTGATGAGCCCCGGTTCAGCCTAATCACCGATTCTCGCCGTACGTTCATATGGAGAGAACCAGGGACCCTCTACCTACCCTCCAATGTCCGCGAAATCTACCATTATGGCGGAGGAGGTTTAATGGTCTGGGCAGGCATCATGTTGGATGGCCGCACACCTTTCCATGTCTTTGAAAGAGGCACTGTGACTGGTGTGAGGTATAGGGATGAGGTCTTGGAGCCCTATGTTCGCCTTTTCAGGGGTGCAGTTGGCCCTGAGTTCATTTTAGTGGACGATAACGCGAGGCCACATAGAGCTCTTGTGCTCGACGATTTTCTAGAGAGTGAGGATATTTGCCGGATGGATTGGCCAGCCAGATCTCCAGACCTTAACCCTATAGAGCATGTCTGGGACGTTCTGGGGAGGGCAATTGCAACTCGCAACCCCCCTCCGGGAACCATCCAGGGAATGAAAACAGCGTTGCTGAACGAGTGGGACCAATTGCCACAGAAAATGATAAACTGCCTTATTTCAAGTATGAAATCACGCTGCGAGACCTGTATATCTGTAAGAGGGGACCATACCCCCCCCCTTTTTACCCATCTATTAACCCTTTTTTTTGTTTATTCTGCAACCGCTGTTTCATACCTTCCGACTCCAACAAGTGTTACGCACAATCATGCGTATGTATTAGAATTATTGAATGGTTATTTGTTTTGTATTGTATCAATGTATGTACATATCAAATTTCATTAAAATCGGTACAGTAGTTCTAGAGATAATCGACCAAGTCTGCAAATTCTCTTAATTTCTTACACCAGTGTACTTACGTTAAAATAGGCATTTATGGCAGGAAAAGTTAAAAAAAATGCATTTTAACAAAAAAAGTGTTTGAGAATAGGCAACAAAAAAAGAATTTATGACATTTTCGGCTTGAACACTTCCGGGCTCTAATTATTACATTAAAGACACTTCGATATTTGAATACATTAATAGTTTAGGGGTGATTCAAGTATTATGTCAGCATAGGGGGGGGGGGGTTCGGATTTGCTGACTTTTAATGACAAGTGGGGGGGGGGGTTTAAGGTTGCTTACGTCATCAACCACCCTTTTTTGAAGATATGAAATATTCTAAGCTGCTGGCGAAATTTTGCTGACAAGGGGGGGGGGGGGTCAAAAATGTCTAAAAATCTGCTTACGTAATACTTGAATGGCCCCTTATCAATACACTGATAAATTATACAACATGTGCATAGACGAGACCACAAGGGATACAATCTTCGATATTAAAATGGAATGATCTATCATATTGTATTTATCTCATTCATATTGAATTTACTTTCATACAAATAAGCGGACTTTGTTAATCAGATTATTTTCTTGGTATTATTTAAGCCAGTGAAATTTCTGTACGTCACTGTTGATTCTATTCTCCAACGTGCTAAATCAGAACTCTCACCTGAGGGGGAATGATGCCTATTCGCTTCTCTCACAGCCGATTGGTCTCTTCACCTCTTATCGACAAAGTGGTTGATTTCGCGATCCTGACTGAAAAGTCATTATCGGATTCGCAGCGGGTATTTCCGCGCAACGCTCGTGTCCAGGAGATACGAGATAAAACGCTTTCGAACCGATGCTCGCTTCCTTTCGCGAATCGGAGACGTTATGTGCGCGCCCTCCGATTGATACACGGTCGGTTCAATTGTGTTCTGCTCTGTACTCACGTTTTACGAGATTGATACCGAGTGTGAGGGTGTAACATGGTCACCGCGAGAAATTTATGATGATTACGAAGTAAGTTGCTTGCGGCGTTTAAGGGAGGGGGCGAATCCTCACTGTATTTTGCGTTGAATTTCGAATCACCGGGGGATGTTACTGAGATAACGTCGGATGAATTGCAGCGAGAACACTGCAGTAAAATTTCCAGCAAATAAAGCTACATAAGCATTGAAGAATTATGATTTATGTACATCTGAAACGCGCATCGTCACTCATTTTGGTTCGAACAACTTAACGTTTTCATTTACGAGTTGAATGGTATTATTATTCCAGATGCAACTAGAATCACCGTTCTGGGTATTCTTATTGACGAGCGGCTTAGGTTTTCTGAACACTGTTGAGCGGTTGCCAAAAAGAAAATCGAATATAATACTCTCGGTTTCATTCCCAAAAAGGTATTTTAACGTTCTTTTAGACTTTAGAGTGATCCGCCTTTTTTTCCGGGGCTCACTTCGTCCATACTGGATTGGAGTATGCCTTCAGGTTTTGGAGACCATACTTAGAGGGACATTGATTTTATTCGAGAGGTGCAGAGAAGAGCCGCGTGTTCTTGACGGCACACGGGGCTTAGGTATGGAAAGAGATTTTTTGAAAATGCTTATATTGGAAGAGTGAGGTGTCGTGTAAATGATTGAAGTGTTTCAAAATCTTCAACGGGAAGGATAAAATGGACCATGAGTTATTAATACATTGTAACTCTCGTAAATCAAGTGCTTCGACATGGGGACACCAGTATGACAAGATACAATTCTAGGTAGTGGTGTCGGTCGCCACAAGGTAACCTCACCTGTCGGTTGAAGTTGGTTTTCTGTGATTTCCACCTTCAAGGCTTGAACACGACCCGATTTCCCCTTCAAAAAGTCTCACCGCAGAGAAGACAGGCCTACAAATGGTACAAATATTCAATCATTACATTTCACTCCTGAAATGTAGATGGCAGCACTGAAAAATCAGATATCACACGAGATCCGCACAGAGACTGTTAGGTACACACACCACACTTAAACTTCTGGTACCACTCACTAGATAGTAAATTGCCCTTTGCGATAGACCCGAGTTGTGCTCGGTTTGAAAGAAAAAAAGAAAGTACCGAGAGATTGGTAAAGGATAATTCCAGGTTCTGGTTTTGCAAGGAGCATTTCCCTAATAATGCTGTAAATAACTGGAACAGTTTACCCCCGGAGGGTATTAATTCTAACGCGATTGACACGTTTAAAAAGGAATACGATAAACATATTGGAATAAATCGAGAGGCTATCCATAGTTAGAAGAGACAACCATAATTTTTTACGGGCGGTGTACTTATATTTTATCATAGTTATTAGTTTCTTATTACCCTTATTGGATTGCTGCATTTTTGATGTAGTTTATATATACATTCCATGTTCATATTTTTATGGGCATCTTTTTTTCAGCCACTTCGTTGGGTGTTTTGTCTGTTGTGGCCTTTGTATTTGTATTTGAATTAAAATTCAGAATACAAACAAAATTGACATTTTTCTTTTATTATTTAAAAGAAAAAAATAATATTCTCGATTTTTCTTCAAATTTCACATCTAGGAGAATATTCTAGTTTCACGTCTCTAGTTAAAATAGTCAAAACACCAAGTTCCAGAAAAATCTGATCACTAGAAGACATTTTAGAAGTTCCGAAGTAGGGTGACTGATTCGATATATTACCACTCTGTACCATAAAAATATTTACGATTAATAAAGGATAAAAAATAAAGATTACAAGAATTATTTGAGTATTTTCAATAGCGTTATTGATTTAACACTGTTTAAGTAGAAGATGACTTCAAGCTTGTCGAAGATGGTTCGAACAACCCACGGTTCTCTTACGAGTTGAATGGTGTCACTATCCCGGATGCAACTAGAGTCACCGATTTGGGAATTCTCATTGACGAGCGACTTAAGTTTTCTGAACATTGTTCAGCGGTTGTCAAAAAAGCGAATAGAATGCTTGGTCTCATTTTCAAAAAGGTCTCTTCGCGTTCTCCTAAAGTCATTCTTCCGCTTTTTCGAGGCTTAGTTCGTCCTGGAATGGAGTATGCTGTAAGGTTTTGGAGACCATACCTACAGAGGGACATAGACTTGGTTGAAGGGGTGCAGAGAAGAGCTACGCGTGTCCTTATTGGCACACAGGGCTTGAGTTATGAAGAAAGACTTCATTTTTTGAATATGTTTACATTGGATGAACGCAGGTGTCGAGGAGATATGATCGAAGTGTTCAAAATTTTCAATGGGATGGATAGGATGGACCATGAACTTTTAGTACACCGCCAATCGACTGCTTTTACAAGGGGACACCAGTATCGATTGGTGAGGGACAATGCAAGGTTATGGTGTCGCAGGGAATTTTTCTCCAATAGGGTTGTTAATAAATGGAATAGCTTACCCCCGGAGGTAGTAAATTGTAACACAATTGACACGTTTAAAAAGAAATACGATAAACATGTTGGGGTAAATCGAGAAGCTATCCATTCTTAGAATAAGACAACCATAAGTATTCTTTATGGGCATTGTATAATATTTTATCATGTGTATATATTGTTGTAATTTGTGTTAATTGCATTTTTAATTGGGTTGCTGTATTTTTGAAACATATGACAACCATATTTTTATGGGCATCTTTTTATCAGCCACCTCGTTGGGCATTTTGCCTGTTGTGGCGTTGTATTTGTATTTGTATTTGACACACACTACTCGCGTCTGCTCAACAGTCCTTTGAGATCAATTCAACTTCTCACACTGGAAGATTATATGAGTCCTATTGTGCATATTATAAATACTATCACAAAAGCTACATATTTTTTAACAAAAAAATATGTTTTAAGAAAAAAATTCGAGGGAATAATTACCTCTATAAAAAGATCATAGATTCAATTCCTTACAGGAATCAGCAATCTCAAAGGTAGAAATGTAACTTGATCGAGTTTAATCGACTATATTTTTATGGGCATCTCTTTTCAGCTATTTCGTTGGGCTTTTGTACTTGTATTTGGCCCAACCACTTAGCCGAACAACTAATGCTGCAGATTTAATGAGGTGTTTCAGGTAGAGTGTCCTACAAAAATTCTATAATTCTCTGTAAAACTCGATTTAAATCAGAAAAAAATAGTTTAATATATCTATATTTTTTTTAATATATATATATATATATATTTTAATAATGGATCATCTTTTAACAAAAGCCCTCGATCAAAAAATGTCAGTTAGTGAAATTTGCGATTTTCTGAATCGCAAACCAAATGAAATTCTCCGCGTAACATCTGAAAAAAAAATTTCTATTGTTGAAATTATTTGCCTTTCCCCTTTTCGTGACGATTATTGATGTTTTTTAAGCTATAGTTATTATAAAAGGTGTCAAAAATCCAGAATTTTTTCTACTTATATCTCAGTGAATTTTTTTACCGAGTAATATCTGTTACGAGGCAAATTTCTTTCGATATGACAAAGAAAGACGTGAATTTCATTCATTGTGATTTTTCAAATTAATCGTTATGAAAATGTTAACTAATATTTCCCTCAATCGTGGATTCAATTCATCGGAATAAAACTATCTACTTCACTCTTTTAGTTCATATTATACGGGAGTGTTCTTCGGTCTAAAGGTATCCAAAAGTAATAACTTAACAGTGAGAGAACCACACACATGGGTACTTATAAATTTAAGTGGTATTGTGCAGAGAGTAATACTTCTCTCAAGTTCATTTGGTGGTTAGTAAAGTTGGTTAATAAAATGTGAGCAGCCTTAGTGACTGTACAGATGTCCAAACGGTATTCGATACCTTGCTTTAATAACGTTTCAGATGTTGATAAAGCAATTCCTGCAGACGTTGTTTCAAATCATGTTGGGGGCTCCACGGTGGAGCCTCCACCATATGCGGATACGGAATCCCTGAACGGGAGGGGGCTGCGAAGCACCGGGGGTGCGTATTATGAACGGAGGGGAAGGCGAATGTCCACCTTAACCCTTCCGCCTATGCCAGTAATACGATCTTAAAATTCTAATTCTTCTAAATCAAATTCTTCCTGTAAACGGGAGATCACCCGCTCCTCTTTGTATCCACTCATGAGCTCCAGATACCGCTCAATTCGTACACGACGTTTAGCATGCGTCACTGATTCAGATATATTTAAAACAACCTAAGCACGCACTGAACCTATCCGCATGCTACTTCTACGACTGAGCGACACGTACAACTCGTAAACACTCTTTTTAAAACCTTGTTACTAATTGTGGAATTTCGGAATTTGTATTCGTATGTGTGCTCTGTGACATCGTCAAGTTTGTTTCGAAGGAATGCCTGACGTGTGTTCCAGAAGTGCTGCCATCCGGCTTCTGCATTAGAAAGTAAACTACTTAGCAGTTCATTTTGCTTACTACACGTACTATGTGCGAATTTGAAATGTTGTAGCCCTGGTTGTGTTTTCTACGGAGAAATGTTTTTTAATGGGAGACGTCACATTTCCACCTTAATGTTGAAAACCACAGGGAACTTCAGCCGATTGTGATGTCCCCAGCGCTACTGCTGCGAAGAGCATGTCAAAGCAACCGTCGACAGTGCTCATGCGTGAACTTGGTAGAAAGATTTGAAACATCAAACATGGATAAAAGCCACTCGTAGTAATCCCCATTGATGCTGCAACACTTTCATAACTAAACACAACATGTGTAGTTTTCTCAGTATAAGCCATTACTTTTGGATGGCCTTAGACCCTGTGCTTCACTTCAATTTCATGTTGAACCATAGAATTTCTTTTCTTTCGGGCACACCCCAAAGAAATAGAAAGTTTTTCTAAAACACTACGTAGAAGTATAACTAAATTAATGGGACATAAAACCTCGTCTCTAGGCATGAAAAGTGAATAGTAGCTACATCATATGCACAATCTACAAGGTTACCACGACTTCATTCATGTTTTTACAGCGAGAACTATAACTTTAAAATGATGTAACTGCATCATTAAAAGCCATTATGAAATTTACAAACAAACAAAAATGTGTAAAAACTATTTTAGGAGCACCGTGGGGAGTGTTATTCCATTAGTACGTGTACGTTCATCGTTAAGGAATCATCTTCCAGACATAATAATTCAGTGCTTTAAATGCTTTGAGTATCTTGGTTAAAGTCTCAACTAACTAAAACTATTAAAAAACGGTGTCTTTTGAAAAAAAAAAAGTGTCTTAAAGAAAAAAGACCCGAGAAAAGAGACACGATGTCTCAGGATAGACTTCCTGAACCTATTCCTCGTCGACGACGGTGAAGTAGCCATAAAAGTGTTCTTCTACTTGTAGTATCTCTAATTACTTCAAGTGAGAAAGAAGCTCAGAGATTTCCTGATGCGAGTGAGTCTCATTAAAATCCCGTCACGGGGTCGAGAATTTACAGGAAAAATTGCAGAGAAGGAAATTCCTGCAAGTATCTTTGATGGCTTTTCAAGGAAAATAATCCTAGTAGAGTTGTTCATCGAAACTAAGGTGGGAAAAAACATTTTAAGATCAAGAGAGAGAGAAGTTTGAAGAAAAAAAAATTTAGAGAAACATTCTCTACGAAATTCAAGAATTTATTGAACCGAGTTCCGTTATTTTAAACTCTTATAATCCGTAAATTCAAAAATTCACGTAGTCGGATAAGATTTAAAAATGTTTGAAGAAGAGTAATCTTGAAGTTTTTTCATTTTCGCAATAGTCAGGATTTTAAATTAGAAATTTGGGTTATATATAGGCTGCATGACAAACAAGTGGTGTGGCGTTTTGCTGCCGAGCCGTTGATCCTAGAGGTATATTTCCAATTAGGAAAAAGTTTCCAAATAACGACTAATACTCAGATATTTAATTCATGTTGTTGTTGGTTCATTTAATTCATGGGTTGCACAGTTATCAACTTAACTTTTAATACAGTGCCCTTGTGCCCCCGGAACCCAATTATGATGTTGTTGCCTTATCCCTTAAAATGTTTTTCCCCCTCATGACGCCAACAAAAAAAAAAACTTTCACGTTTATAAGTGCAGTATTCACCGAGATATTTGCATTTATAAAACGGAGGAAAGTTGAGAAAAACACTGTTAAATACGGGTGAGTGTGGATTCACATCTGCGCGCAGGCACTCAACGTGCCGTGTCAGACACGGCAAACATTCGTTAACATAAAACCGATGAACGTATTTATATCTATCGTATCGTGGCTGCACAGGTACAGACAGATATTTTTATGTTAAAGAAAGCTTACCGTGTCTGACATGGCACGGTGAGTGTCTGTAGACGTGAATCCACCCTTAACCTTGTTCAGTGCCGTCTTAACGGATGAACCCACACGGGCACGGCCCGGGGAACTCAGGAGAAGTGGGGCCTCACGAAAATGAGATCCGGTTGAAATTTTCTAGAATTTACAAGATAGGACTTCATAAAAAACCACTTGGCCTGGAGCCCATGATGCCCTTAAGACGGCCCTGACCGTGCTACGCATTTAGGTTAACGCTGTTTTTTCCCCTACTTTCCTCCGTTTTTTTTTTTTTTCAAATTTGAAAATATCAGTGAATACTGCTCTTAGAAACGTGTATTTTTTTTCTTGTTGGCATCAGGAGAGACAGGCCAACAACTTTGTGACAGGGTTTGAGTATATGATATCCGTATAAAAATTAAAATTTTTTTTTTATAAATACGCATCCCCTTGCAAAATGAATGACATATTTGAGTACTAAACGTTATTTGGATACTTTTTCTAATCGGAAGTATGCTTCTAGAAATATTTATCTCATCATTAATAAAGTCAATTTATATAGTCTATGTAATATATATAGTATATATATTTGTTTTGAAATTTAAGAATCAAATATAGTTTTGAAATTTAAGAATCAAATATTGTTTTGAAATTTAAGAATCAAATATAGTTTTGAAATTTAAGAATTAATAAATTTCTGAAATTTAAGAATTAATAAATTTCTGAAATTTAAGAATTATATGTAGTTCTTAAACTTTTTTTTTAAGAATTATATACACATATATCTTGAACTTAATAATCACACATATTTAAACAAATACAAGGATACGACAGACAAAATGCCCAACGAGTTGGTTGAGAAAAAGATGACCATAACAAATATGGATGTCATATACTACTAAAATTCAGCAACCCAATCTCCCCATTTCTTTAACTTGAGAATCAAATATATTTATGAAATTCAATTACATTAAGTATTTATATTTTTCAACACTCTCAAACGTTATTAGGAACTGAATTCATTGAAAATTTTCATCAGTTTTTAATTGTTTAGTAGTTGAAAACACACTTGGTTGGTAATACCTGTTAGTTCTCTAAAGAGGTATGAAAATAACTTCAAACATTGAATTAATCCCATGATGGAATTGACCAAGGAACATTTTTCTTAACTGAGAAGGTAAAATATGATCCCGATTTTTATCGACAAGCCTTTCAATTTCCTTTTTTTTTTTCGCTTCCTCTTATAATAGCTGAAGGGCACCATCACGGAATCTTTACATGATTCATCATTATTTGAAGTACTTACAACGTTTTAGTTTCGTTTCGGCATTAATTTCCAAGATAGAGAGGCAGTAAGTAAGCAAGTGAAGTACGAGAGAGATGAAAAGAGAAAATGGTTTTGCCTTCGGTGAAGAGCTTCTCCATCTACAAGCACTTTGTAATTTTCGTAACTCTGCCTTTCCTTTCGTTTCTTCCCTCGGGAAAGTAAATTTACTTTTATTACAGGGATTAAATCTCAATTTCTCTCGCAAAGCTAAACTGCAAAAAAAAAAGAAAAGTATTATAAAAAGAAGAAGAATCCCTAGAAAAGGCACCACGCCCTCGTAACGTGTTCGTTTCCGATTGCTCAGTCGAGTAACAGTTGATGAGAACGAACAGCCTGGTATTTCATTTTACACAGGCTTTTACTTTCTTTTTTTCCACGAGGCGCGTTGACCTCAGCTTACGCAAACCTAATTTGCCTTTGAATGTGACTGAGCTTCAGCATTTGTTCTGTAATTAAATAATAGGATGCGACACACACCGATGAACATGTTTAAATGCTGAAATGAAATATGTGTTTTCAATTACTTTCTGCAGTGTTATTGATCAAATTCCGCAGATGAATGTGTACGGGTTAAGTAATGCATGTACGGTCAAGTAGCTGTAGTAGTAGTTTTGTTGTTCTTTGTTTTTCTGAAAAAATATACAGCGGAACTTCTATATAACGATACTCTGAGGACTAAGAAAAAGTATCGTTGTAGAGGGCTCATTATCATTATTCGCCACGAAATTTATGCTGTTGTTGGCTTGTGTTTTGGATTGGCGTTTTTAGTAATACCATAAAATGCATTTCTGAGTGAGTGCATTTCTTAACAGTAAAATTATAATTTATTTATAATTAAGAAAATTCAGTTAGTTGTTTTAAACTGCAGAGTGGTTTAACGCACAGAAGTTTTGTGTCAATACAGAAAGTTGCTTCACGGTAAAGTTTATTAACACTTTCAAAGGGAAGATAGTGCAAAAAACCGATGTTATATATATGTGTTCAACATTCTCGAAAGAACAAAAACTGGTGAGGAATTTAAAACTATATTGACAATGATTTGGAGGGGAATGAAAACATATCGTTGTGGCAGTTTTTAAAATATCCTTACAAATATCGTTATGAAGATATCGTTGTATTGAGAGGATTTTAGCAATAGACTAAAGGTGATTCCAAACAAGATTTGAAAAAATTATCAAATGTAGAGGAATTTATTGTTATATCAAGTATCGTTTTAATGAGGTTTCACTGTATTCAGATTATTATTATACTGGGTATTTCAAAAAAGATGGGACACCCTTGAAGAGGTCGTAGAAATAAGAGGATTATTTTTTTGTCACGTGTGTTCTAGTCGAAAATGAAACGTAAAGGGGTTTAAGGAAAATTCACCGTCAACAATTCACCGCCGGAAAATTCACCGACAACAATTCACCGCCATGCAATTCACCGACCAACAATTCACCGTCATGCAATTCACCGCTAGGAAAATTCACCGACCGACAATTCACCGACCAACAATTCACCGACCAACAATTCACCGCCATGCAATTCCCCGCTAGGAAAATTCACCGACCAACAATTCACCGCCATGCAATTCACCGCCGGAAAATTCACCGACGACAGTTCTATGCGAGTCAGTTAGCGAGGGAATGAGCGATTGAGTTACTGAGTGAGTGACCAGTGAGTAAGTGATTCAGTGAGCGAGTGAGTTACTGATTCAATAAGCGAGTAAGTCAGTCCGTAAGTGAGTGAGTGATCTATTGAGTGAGTAAGTGCCATATCCTAAAGATATGGCGGAAAGTTTAAATAATGACTTTATGAGAAGAAATTCAGATGATACGGATTCGGGTTGCTGTATTTCTGAAATATATGACATCCATATTTATTGTGGGCATCTTTTTCTCAGCCACCTCGCTGGGCATTTTGCCTGTTGTGGCCTTGTATTTGTATAAATTACAAATTGCTGTTGCCCAATACAAGATAGTATATTCAACAAAATTCCATTAATTCTGTTTTACTCAGAAACTTCTAATGAAATGTTAAAAGGGATAATAACAGAATTAAAAGATAATAAAGTAAGGGGATACGCGATGAATTAACTTCCTAAAAATGCTTAAAATCATCTCCTGTTATCACTTTGATATTATAAAAAACTTCGCTGACCAATGGATTTATTTTATGCTGAACTAGCTGTTACCCGCGATTTCACGTGATGAACTTTCAGAAATCCCGCCTTAGTGCGTATCTATATGTACTCTATATTTACTATATACGTATATATATATACTTCCTATGCAACGGAAATGAGTGACGATTTTTTTATTACGGGAGTCGGTGACGTTTTTTGAGTGATGGAAATCTGTTACGTTTTTGTGTTACGGAAGTCGGTTACGATTTTGGGGTCAAGTTTTCATTTAACTCTAGCATATATCGGGACCAAGTTATGTGCATGTACCCAGAGGTTCCCACATCCTACAGCAGGTCCCCTAAGCTGAAATAGATGGCGGACCCCCAAACCAGCGTTTTCACGGGCCCCTCTGTGCTTAATTTATAGTGTGAAAATATCACAAAGGATAAGAAACGTTCCGGCCCCTGTCAGCCCTGCCATCGTGGGGGTCATGCCAAGAGGTATGTATACGTAAAATATACATATATCACCAGTGCTCCCAACATACAGGGTCGGGGTACCCGGGAGATTGCACATACACCTTCATGGGGAAGTTAAAAGGTTTCATTTCCAGGGGTCCTTGATGGAACTCATTGTTTTCTTGCTGGTTTAACATTGACAAATTTGCGATAGCGGAAGCCCAATGTATATCCAGTCTGAGGTCCCATAAAATTTGCGAATTCGGTCACGGGTAATTGCCCGCGACTGGGTCACTCGCTCAATCACTGACTCAGTCATTACTGGGTCACTCACTCACCCGCTCAATCACTTACTCACTGGGTCACTCACTCACTTAGTCACTCAATCACTGACTCGGTCACTCAATCACTGACTCGGTCACTCGCTCAATTACTTACTCACTTGGTCACTCAATCACTGACTCGGTCACTCGCTCAATTACTTACTCACCTGGTCACTCAATCACTGACTCGGTCACTCGCTCACTGACTCAGTCACTCAATCACTGACTCAGTCACTCAATCACTGACTTGGTCACTCATTCAATCACTGACTCAGTCACTCGATCACTGACTCGGTCACTCGCTCAATCACTGACTCGGTCACTCGCTCAATCACTCGCTCAATCACTCGCTCAATCACTCGCTCAATCACTGAATCAGTCACTACTGGGTCACTCACTCACCCGCTCAATCACTTACTCACTGGGTCACTCACTCACTCAATCACTGACTGGGTCACTCACTCACTCAGTAACTCAATCGCTCACTCCCTCACTAACTGACTCGCACTAAAACTGTTGTCGGTGAATTGTGGGTCGGTGAATTTTCCTAGTGGTGAATTGCATGGCGGTGAATTGTCGGTCGGTGAATTTTCCTAGCGGTGAATTGCATGGCGGTGAATTGTTGGTCGGTGAATTTTCCTGTCGGTGAATTTTCCTAGCGGTGAATTGTTGGTCGGTGAATTTTCCGGCGGTGAATTGTTGTCGGTGAATTGCTGGCGGTGAATTTTCCGGACACGACGTAAAGGTGCAAGCACCCGCTTTGTTTTTATAAAATTCTAGCTTTTTGTATTCTCTGGCGACTTTTATTTCCTACCATGCATCTTATGACGAAAAATGATTGATTTGTTTTGTTGTACCACCTCTTAAAAATCCCGCCTGGATTTTTTCTAGCTGTTACCGACGATGTATACAGAGAACGGCGTTTTTATGTTAGCGTAACGGGTACATGCGACACAAGTGATGCTATCTGTTGCGTTTAGAAAACAGTGCTAAAATGTCAAGTTTTGTATCTTACTAGGATCTGTCTGATGACAAGTCGGGGTTGGTTTGGGTTATCGAAGTCATGCTAGAAAATATCCTTCGATAACACTTCTAAGTGATTAAGCTAGGTTACTGAGGGAGCAATGAATAGAACTAATAAACTAGAGAGAGAGATATGGAGGGCTCTTTTTTTTTTCTCAGCCCATGATATCAAAGAAATAGATATTTTCTAAATATCATATTGAGGTGAACTCACAAAGAAAAGTCATCTGGTCTCAGCCGGGACTCGAATTCAGGCCCTCATTCAAACCGGGCAAGCATGCTAAAACCTACACCATTTGAGACACGACCCTGCCTTCCTTATTTCACGCACTGCTATGTGAGGTACTGAAGTAGAGGCATTAGTAGCTTTTCCCTTTACTTCACAAAGAAAGAAAAGTCACCTGGTTTCCTCCAGGACTCGAACCAAGGTCCTCTTGCAACAAGAGGGAAAAAAGTCATCTATCTCTCTCATTCTCTACCGTCCCACTTAGGGGCCATTTGTTGCTAAGAACACAAGTCAAAGCTACCAATGCCTATACTTTGACGCCTCAGTCACAGAGTGCGTAAAATAAGAAAGGCAGGGTAGTCGTGTCGCCATTGATGTAGATGGTAGCATCTTTCCCGGTTTGCAACAGGGCCTGGGTTCGAGTCCAGGTAGAGACCAAATGACCTTTCTTTCCTAGTGCATAATATCCAGAAAATATCTGTTTCCTTGAGAACTAGTAATTATGAGCAACATCGATGATTAAAATACAGCCGATAAGAATATCGAGTCCGAGGAAAATGAAAATTATGAAAAACTGATTCGAGCATCCTTTGCAGATGTTGCTGCCATCGCATTTTGAAGTTGCCATGCCAGTTTAGCAGGCGAACTTCACAGGAATCCCGTTTGCCAACAACTTTTTCCAAAATACCTCAAATAATGGATGAGCACTAGCAAAATTTGGCCGATCGTCCTTCTGGATATATTGTCATAAACTTTAGTTCCATCATCGCTTCCGAAGTCGTTTAAAAATATTTTAAGTGCAGTGCACAAAATTTGACAATAAGAAAGCTTTCAATATATACATCGTTTTGCTTTTTCGCGAAAAGTCTTAAACGTCTGCAACCACGAAGTACTCACATACTCGTACGCTATACGTTTTTGGTCCGGCACTGGAAGGTTGGTCACACGACATGATAATCTGCGTACTTAGCGGGAATGACACAATTAACTTACGTGGAAAATATTAAAAGAAATATCCAAGGTGCTTTTTTTCAACGTAAAAATATAATGAAATGCCTAAATATATTACATTTTGGAATGCTTAATTAAAGTCGATATTGCAGTATAAATAAACAACTCATTCATAATTGTAAGCTGTTTTTATTAAATGATAATCAGCTAACGGAGATCGATGTGCACAATGGCATGTGCCCGTGTTATCGGGAAATAAGTGATTCTTTGGTGAAAATAATGATTATTATTCATTTTTTTTCCTATGGATTATATTTATGGAACTGGGTCACAGCTGCAAAATATTTTTATAAACTGATATTAACAAATATAAAATTAGCGAATCTTTCAACATTTTATATGATGATATAAATACACATCTTTTTTAAGGGGAAAATTGTATTTAAATTTTTCTTGTACATAAGATATGTGCAGGATGATTATAATCAAACTTCCTGTACTCTGAGTAATTTTCTCAAAAACAGCTTATCCAAATACAGCCAAATTTTGAGGATATCTTAATGAGACCATGGAAGGGAGATTTATGAAATAAAATATATATATATAAAAAATCAATTTTCAGGTGAAAAAAGTGGCATTTTTTACTGCATTTTACAATTTCCCATGGTGCATATAGCGTATATGCCAAGTTTCAATGGAATACGCCCTCCAGAACGGGCGCTACGAAAGTCTGAGTAGACTCAGTATACTGACATTGCTCAGACCAATGTAGCACCAGTCAGTATACTGACACTACTGCGACGTATGTAGCGCCCGTTCTGGAGGATTTACCCTATTGAAACTTGTTGTATACGCTATATGTCCCATGGAATAAAAATTTAATAAAGAAAAGTGCCCTTTTTCCACCTAGAGGTCAAAAATTGAACTTTTTATATTTTTTTTATTTCATAAATTTCTTTGATAGTCTCATTAAGACATCCTGAAAAAATTGCTGTATTCGGATGAGCAGGTTTTGACGTAAACTACTCAGAGTGTAGGAACTTTAATTCTAATCACCCTGTACTTTCAAGTTTGGAAGGAATTTTCAGAATGCATACATATTCGAATCTTAACGCCTAGTCGTTGTGGATCAGTCGTTACTGTAACTTATTGGTATGAAACCTCTACGTATGCTCATCGTGATGCGTTCCACCACCAACTAATATTCGCTCGGAATCACTTTTAATCACGTGTTTGCGCAGTTAATCAAGATTCATTGCAGTAATATGGCATGGC
This sequence comes from Pholcus phalangioides, assembly GCF_987345545.1. NCBI lineage: Eukaryota > Metazoa > Arthropoda > Arachnida > Araneae > Pholcidae > Pholcus > Pholcus phalangioides. Next base: position 27,501,067 of record NW_028301602.1, read on the forward strand.
AATATCAAACATCTGCCGTAATCATTAAGCATGAGATCCGGATGAATCGTGTTATGTGTGAATTCTGTGCAGAAGAGCCATTAAATCGTAGATTGTGGATTCAGATTCGTTGAGAGACACAAATAAATCGAATTCGATTTGAATGTTTTGACGATTCTCTACGAAATTATCGAGTGAAATTCGGATGGTTGGGAGTTTCAAGAGCTCCGCATGGACTGCTTCATTGTTGATGTCTACAATCCGGAGTGTTAGTCTTTTATTATATGTTGCATGTTCTCGCTCTACTTACATTAAATATATCTTTCCTCGTGCATTGAAGACGGGGAAATTGAAGAGAATGGAACTTGTTTTAAAACGTGTATATGTTACAATAAATGTAAAAAATAAAAAAAAAAATTAAAAAAAATTAAAAAGAAAATTAGTCATTATGTATACTTACCAATCGTCTTGATAAATTTGATAAAAATTTATCACTCTCAAATGTGTTTTTTATTTTAAAAATGATTCCATGTTTCTAAGTGCAATATTCGCTGATATATTTGAATAAAAATATCGCCAGATATGAGTAAAAGAACAGCATATGAAGCGAAGAATGAGGTTTTTCTTTAACTTATGTAGTTCTTTCTCTTATTTTCAGTGATTTTTTTCCACATAGATTTTTTTTTTTGGGCCCAGAACAGACAGGGCAACAATTTTCTAATTGGAAAAGTTGGGGGGGGGGCAGGAAGACAGTATAAAAAATTTTGTATCTCGGTACATATACGGCCCTTAGGGGCCATTCAAGTATTACGTAAGAAAATTTTTAGCCATTTTTCACCCCCTCCCCCTCGTCAGTAAAATTTAGTCATCAGCTCTGCCCCTCTGAATCCAACTCATATTTTCATAAACGGTGGTTGATGACGTAGCATTATCCAAACCCCCCCCTCCCCCTTGTCATCAAAAGTCAGCAAATCGGACCCCCCCCCCCCTCCATTGATGATGACATAATACTTGAACGGCCCCTTACTAAAATATATGACATATCCGAGATGAACATATTATTCCTATAATTTTGTAGTTTAAAGTATGTATCTATAGTTATTTCAGGTGAAACGGATTTAGGTTTCCCCCCGTATCAACATCAATCTGTTATACGCAACGGACACTGAACTACTACTACTATGTTCCCATGTTGGCAATACGAAGACATTTCATCGTCTTATGCGATATTTCTAAGATTTATCAATCTATTTACTTTTTTGTGTGTGAAAAATTCCATCTTCACAAGAATAACAAGTTTCTCAGCAAACTTACCGAAGAATTTTCTCGGATATAAACTACGATTTTTCGATTTGTCCATATTGCAGTGCTTCCCAAACTTTTTTCGCCCTGCCCTCAGATATATCTTGTATAATCCTGATGCCCCATATGTGATACACACATGGAGGGGCGGGGGGTATATGCGACCCAAGATGATAGAAAAATTAGAAAAGAAATTGTAAAACATGTTTAAATACTGAAAATAATTCTCTGAATGCCATTTAAATCTATTTCTGCGAACTATATTCTATTTGAAACTCGTTTTGAAGGTTAAAATCTCGAAATTTCTCCGAAGAAATCTCTGTGTGTGGTTCTTCGGAAACCTTAAATTATCCTATGTGCTCCGCCCTCCCCAGAAACCACGTTGAAGAAGCCCAAAACCTGGAAAGCCCTATAACTTTATTTAACCATTATTTTTTTCATTAAATATTAGAAAACATTCTAACTAAACCCACACATTTTTCTGTTTGACTTGACCGTCCCCGAAAATTACAACCCATCTCTGTTTCTTTAAATTGTTATAAATATAATTTTGCTTCTTCCCAAATACCATTACCGACTGGAACAACCTCCCACCAAATATTGTAGATTGTACTTTGATTGCCGAATTCTCTTGAAACATCAACCTTCATTTTTGTCATATTTAATAACCGCATCCTCTTATAGGCCTCGGCCAATCATTATCGAATAAAGAAATAAGATATGGATTTTTAATCAATTCTGAGAAATTGTTTTTTTCATTAAATATGAATTTTCATAAATCAAATTGCCCCTAAAAAATCATTTTGCCCCCATGTAGGGCATGGGGCCTCACGTTGGAAATCACGAGTCTATAGCGTTATGAAATTTTCAATCAATCTTAGAATATACTAGTTATAAATACCCGGTGCTGCGCCCGGGTTTTCAGCAGAGGATTGAAAAAATGACAAACCGTTATAAAGGACCATTTATACCATTATACATACATAATACTGGCAGTATTAAAGAAATGACAAACCATTGTAAGGGCATATGCATGTCTGAAACGCGTTGTTAGGGAGCCACGGTAACCGAAGTAAACATTCCGAAAGTGATTGTTGAGGCCCGAGAACTATTGTTGTCTGACGTTTTTTCGCCTATTTCGGGCATTTGCTCTGCTCTGACGAACTTTTGAAGTAGCATATCGTTCAAGGTGGGTCCCGTTTGGTATATATGTGCTAAATTTGGCGACGATCGATCTAAAATTGTAGATTTGTATAGAGAACGTACGCACACAGATACACCTACCTACATAGAAAATCAATTTTATATTTATCGATTAATATGTACCCGAATATATTTTTTGACAATAATTCGATCAGTTCTGTCACATTTACTGTATGAATGAATGTCAAAGATGGTTTTGTGTACTGAATGTGATAGGTTCAAAATGTACAAGGTTTTCCATAAATAGTTTCAAAATCCATAAAAATTGAAGGAGAATAGGTATATTTGAGTGCGGTCGAAAAATGAAAAAAATGCGGTTGGCAAAAAAAAATCATTTTCACGAAGGATAATTATGTTGGTACAGAGGAAAAATTTAGTTCAAACTTTTGTGGATAGAGGACACTGCACGAAAGCAAATCACTTGAAATATACAAGTCCGAGTTCTAAAAAATAGGGTGTACAATTAGCAGCTATTTTCTGAATATTCCTATTATTATTTTACAACACACCAACTCCAGCTATATCACTACAATGCAATTCATTGCCGTTAACGAGTCGGATTGGAAATGAAGGCGCCATCTATTGGTGGCCACCTCAAGCTCGTTATCGTTAGGAAAAAAATAACTTATCCATATTCTTTCCCAGTTCGAACCTAGGACCTGACGGTGGTAGACGATCATCTTACCACCACTCTGGCCATGCTGCTGTTACTGACACTATCGTTAGCAAACAGCATAATTCTATATACAGACTCATTCAAGTCACGTCAACTTCTCAAACATCCTTTAGAGTCAAGAACGTGAGCTGTATAAAACAAATATCCGATTATATAGTAGTAACGGCCAATTTCATTGAATTTTCTTATATAAAAATACTATAAACATAAGATACCTGTAATTTGAATACCATAGTTTGAAGCAATCTACAAGCAAAATTATTCAGCAAAAAAGAAAAGATATTAAATTTTGTTGAAAATTTCGAAAAGTGACGGGGACACGAACGAAACATTCGTTTCGGGGTGAAAATTAGTTGCATGTGGCGTCACCAGAGGACGTTTTATTAAGAAATAACGCATTTAGGCAAACGTTTACAATTTTAAAAATTGTTAAACTCTTTTACAATTGTTATTGGAACAAAACATATTCCACATGATGGCCACATTTTCAGATACCATGTGAAATCACCAGATAGCATGTTTCACAACTGACCGAAGTGTGTGCGGGGAAATGTTCAGCACGTGGCGTGAAATGCTGCCTTTAAGGTCAGATAAAGTTCTTGGATTGCCACGACTTTCCAGACGTTTCAAATGCCCCAAAGCCAAAAATCGCATGGATTGAGGTCCGGGGATCGGGGAGGCCATAGATTATGGAAGTGCCGGCTGATGACACGTTCTTCTATGAAATGTGTTTCAAGAACATTCTTAACACACATTGCAATGTGTGGAGGAGCTACGTCTTGCATAAAGATCGTGTTTGCAAGACAGTGACGTGCTTGCAGAGCCGGAGCAATTTCGTTCTGTAACAGCAATGCATATCGCTTCCCGGTGATCGAACATGTCACTGGACCTGTAGAACGTAACTCCTAGTAGAAGTAGGGACAGAGAATAAAGAATGCAGTAAATTCACAACATACCGACACTTTTGGTGAATGCAACGGAACCTCTAAGATAGCTTGCGGATTTTCTGGTTCCCGAATTCGGCAGTTAAGAGTATTGAATGCACCATCCAAGTGAAAATGCTCTTCCTCTATCCAGAGGATATTCCAAGGCCATTCTGAATCGACCTCAACGCGAGCTTGAAACCGCAGTGAGAACTGGAGTCGAGCATCCTAATCATGTGGAAGCAATCGCTGCGCAAGTGAAAGATTGTACGGATAATATCGGAGGATATTCCGTATGTCTTTATGGACAGTTGAACGTGGCCTATCCAACGCCTGTGCTACACGCCTGACACTTTTGTGTCAGTAGTAGCACACACACGCACACACACACTGTGCTACCACGAGAATTTTAAGCTCTGTCCTGTTCCACCAGAAGCGAGACCTCCTGTACTGTGTCTGTAGAAACGGTGTTTTTTCATCTTCCAGGACGAACAGCCAACGATCCTGTGGTTTCAAACTTCGTTATCATACTTTTTTCAACATTCATTGGACCTTTTCGAATCCTCTTCCAAGTCCGATATTTCCGTAGAGCAGTTACTCCGCAACTGCTGTTTTGGTAAAAGAATTTGACCAAGAAAGCGCGATCTCATCAACTTATCGTCATTGTGAGCAGCAAACACATTGAGAAACTAAATATCCGCGAATGTTTCTAGGTTTTATAACAGCTGCTGCGTGACATCACATAAATTTACATGTTTACTACAGGTATTCAAGGTGAAACACCCTCTCGTGGGTGCACCTAATTTTTTCCCATTGAAACAAATTTCCATCACTTCATGAAGTCCCCCACAAAATTTCACACCTTTCTGATGACTGATTTCACCTTTAGGCTATTTTAAAACAGGGCCATTTAATTATAGACGCCCTGTACGTATTTAAAAATATAAGTATTTATAGTATATATTATTGCATTCTCAACCCCCAACGTTACCGTACTTTTTCCACCCACCGTACTTGTAAAAAAATTACGTTTATAAATCAGATATTTGATATTTTTATATAAAGAGAGACAATATACAGAGTGGGCGAAATAAACAGTAGAAATTTTAAAAATAACCGAAATAAAAAAACTGTTTGTAGGGTTAGCATCGCTATATATAGGTCACGGGAACTTTTTTGCAGAAAAAAAAGCTCAAAAAACAGCAGATAGGTAGCGCTGGTACGAGCGACTTCGGTGGTGGAAATATGTAAATGAGACGGTTATAAGAACTTGCGCTCGTAATTCACAACCAGTTCACCGTTGTAAACCATGTATGCGGACCTGTTGCACTCTGCCGTTGCTGGATTTGTGTCTCATCTGCAATGTGTTATTCCCTGTGGTGGTGATCTGACCTAGCGATGCTAACCCTGCACAAACCGTTTTTTTATTTCTGTCATTTTTCCGGTTTTTACGAACTTTTAAAGTTTCTACGGACTTTTTGCCCACCCTTTATAATTCCCTAGAAAATTGAATATTTGCAAACTACGCAATTTTCAGTCAATCATGGTCAATGTTTTTTCTGTTCTATGAAACCATCAATTTTTCAGACAACAGAGATATACAATTTTTATGAACGTTTATTGTCAAAAAAAAAGAAGTTACAGACAAAAATGCATTTTTGAATGATGAAACTTTAAGAAAACAAAGTGCGTTCTCGCCAGGTTACATTGAATACTCTTTCTTTTCTGCATTCCATATCAGTTAAAGCACAGCTACGCCACTGGTTCCCTCGTATACTAGTATATATATGTACCCACATATACTATTTATACCCTTTTGGTTATCTTCTCCACGCGGGCAGATAACCGGATAACGTGACCTCCGTTCAAGAAGCGAAAAGAAAGTGTGTGTCACGTAACATTAATCTTTTCCTAGAGAAAAGCAGTGGCGTTGAGAAAACATAACAATAAGAAAAAAAGAAACACTACGGGGAGGGGGGTAAGAGTGGGTTTGGCTACGCTACTGATGCTAAAGCATCTGTCGCTTCGCACGAAATTCCAAGAAAGATTACGTTGGCCCTCAGCCCAGATGAAAATACCGGACCTTTCCTTGTATATGAAAAAAAACACCGGCTAAAACAAGTTGAAAAGAACACCGCAACGAAAAATGATTTAGAAACCCTTATAATGTTTTTTTCAGTGCTTTACTTTATTTTAAATTTCATGAAGCTGCATTTTTTTTTGTAATGTTTAGTTTTCTGTCATTTTTCATTTAAGCTCTTCGTACTTTTTCCACTTCTCACGTATTCCTCCTTTTCGTAAAACTGTTTAAACTCTCCACAGATTACTTTCCAGTTCATGTTTAATATCTCACGGAGATTTTCTTTTCAACTTCATACATTGCTTAATCGTTTCAGACAAATAAATGATGTTGAGCGGGGAATATCAACCCCCGCAAACAATGACATTTTCAATTTAAGGATTTATAGTTATTATTATTTAGAGAGGTTACTTTTCGGAATAATCATATGAGGAGAAATATTATTTGCGACAGTTAATTGTCGGGAAAATACTGGGAATTTTAAGGGTGATCAGTCTTTTAGAGAGTGCGGGCCACTTCATTGGTTTTAAAACGAGTCGTTTACGCCTCTGTAACATTTTTCTGGGGAATTTCTACGAATATATGCCGGAATGTATGTGCTGTTAGTGTAAGCCCTAATGTATTTGCGTTTCAGAGTCATGCTTGATTTAGGTTCAACTGGTTCTGCCGTCTGTCTACCATATTTTGAAGTGAAAATGGCTTATTGATCAATTTTTGTGTTAGGTAACTTACGGTAAATTTCTCCTAATGATCAAGACTTTCCAAATTTTACACATACAAAGTACGGTTTGTTTGTTTTTGTTTTGGTTAACAATAAACCTAATTACACGGACTTGGCAAGTAATCAAGGTTGTATTTCAATCCGTGTTGTAAAATCCATGAAATGAAACTATGTATTGTTCAGATGAAACTCGTGCAGTAAGATCCGCACCTTGAAATGTTGCAGTGAAAATATAAAGAAAAATTCTATAATTCTGAAAAACTCTCATATCTCTGCAACTATTTATACTAAAAATTTTCCTGATGTTGCTTAATTTTTTTTATGATGCAGATCCGTCTGTGCTTGCATTTTTGAACTACATTTATTTTGCATAAAAAAACTTAAATTGATAAGCATTTCTACAAACTCTACATTCGCAACTACCATTGGTTAATTTTATTTATATTATTTTTAAAAATGTATAATGAACATTTTTTCATACTATTATGTATCTACTTATTCTAAGCCAATAAATTGGATCTAATCTTCCCAAAACAGTCTTAGAATAAGACAAAAACAAGAGAATATAGAATGTGGAAAACATTGAATAATCCCATCACACACATTGCTCATGTTCGTCAATCAAGTTCTCCACATAGAATGATATGATTAAAGCCCTCTTTCCTTATACATTAGAGCAGAAAATTTCTGGCAAGGCCTCAATTGTTATTTTCTGATATATTTATAGAGTGATTATTAAAATATATATATACATGTCAAAGCCCCAGGGATATAGCTTTGACAGTTTATCCATCGTGGAGGCTATGGATGCATTAATGATGATAGGGCCGGAAATTTGTTATCTGTATGCAGGTTTCAATACAGCCAGTTGGAGACTTATAATGAAGTCGGAAAAACAGCAAAAATATTCGTTACATGCGAACTTCGTTAGATCCGTACCGACTTGATTAATATAGACAAAAGCTGAATATTCACGAGAAATAGAAAAACCTCCTTACATGTGAAAATTCGTAATATCTTTGTTCGTTGTAAGCGAATCCCGACTATAATTTATTTCCAGTTTTTGATGTCATAAATACAAATCGTTTCGTGGAAGTTCGTTGGATCTAAACTTCTGAACGACATCATTGCTGTCGGTATTATTTTAAAAACGTGGATTTGACAGGAAATTTATGATTCCCGAAATCTCCAAAACACTCCAGAAAATTACAGAAACTCACGTATAAAATTTTACTTCACCTACTTTATAGTGTTTCTTTATATTTATACGAGAAATATATATTTGCAAATGTCTCATATATAGAAAACGTATATAAAAAAGTCTGAATGCAAGAGAGAATCGTAATATTTCATAGTTCTTTCTCTACATTGAGTAACATACATGCGTGAGTTTATCTGATACTTATCGAAACATAAACGTAAGAAGAGGAAAAAAGCTTTCAAATACATTTTTTTTTAAGGAAAGAGGGGAAAGAGAAAAGCAGCTGATGGCGGAAGGGTTTTAAGAGCAAGGAAATAGTAAAAATTCCACGAAATGTACTGAAATATCTCTCCAACATCCATAAAGGAAGAAAGAACACAGCGTTATAAGATGCACGTCTTATCTTCTAATACTATGATACTACTAGTACTCCACGTTTATACGTATAAATATCGCATGTGTTTAGCTCTTGGTTTATTTTACTGCGATGGGAGTGGAAAAAACAACTAAAAGCCGCTTTCGCTCGTGCCTATAAAGTATTCGGGATATTTTTAATGCCGTCTATATGTTCGACAGTACCACACATATTTAAGTGTAAGCGTATTGTTTTCCAAATTTTAGGGGCCATTCATGTATTACGTTTGTATCGGGTTTGCTGGGGTTTGAATGATGCTTACGTCATTAACCACCCTTCATGAACATATGAAATATTCTTATTATTTTATTCGATGTGACAAAAACGAGAAGAAACCTCTCGCTTGTATGTGGGCACCTTAACAAAAACATTCTATTTTTTGATAAGTCAGAGCCACTTTAGTGATCTCTAAATTCCGGATCATTCTAGTGATCTGTAAATATGTCCGGGTCGAGAGACATCCGGGCTCTATCACACAGGGTGAGTTAAGCACATTGGAACTGGGCTGCCTCTGGAGATGAATTGAATACTGAAATTACATCGCCGGGGCCATCACCGGCAGCAAATACAAATTTTTGTACATGTGTCCGAGCCGCTTAACTGCTCTGGAACTGGGCCGCGCGCCACCCACATGACCCGTAATTATGCTGAATATCGCTTAAGTAATCTGAGAATGTGCCGCGGGTAACATGAGTGATGCAGAACTGCACTGGGGCAGCTTAAGTCCTCTAAAACAATGGCTCATGTCTGTCAAGCTATCTCTAAATGTGCCACGGATCACTTAGGTGTTCTGGGACTGTGTCGATAGTGACTTAAGTGATTTGCGAATGTGTGAATGTGCCACGGGCCGCTTGAATGCTCTGGAATTTCGTCACCGGTCACTTAAGCAATGTAAACATGCAGCTCAGTTGATTTTTACAAAATTGCGTTTGAGGTGGTGGACCACATCAGATTATTCCGAAAGCCACATTTGATCCGCGGGCACTGGGTTTAGCATATATGCCTTAGACTTATAGAGGGTCGGTTGTAACGAATGTCTCAGAAAGAAATTTTGAGTTCTTAGCCTTCAAATAAACAGAAATCGATTATAATTAGATAAATAGATATTATATTATCCCCGCGTACGTCTCTGATTCCAATATGTGTTAGGAGGCGAGGGAGCAGAGCCGACGAAATTTTGCTTACGGCACGGGGTGTTTCAAAAATGGCTAAATATCTGCTGCCGCAATACTCGAACGGCCCCTCATCATTTTCATGATGTGAGACTAATACTGTGTACAGTACTTACTTCAGTAATAAATTTCATTTATATGAAAACGTGATACTTTTTATTATTATGCACTTTTAGTTAACACATGAAAGCGGGGGATTCATTTAGTATTTATGATTTCGATTGGAATTCAGATATTTATTGAGTTGAACGACGGGTTCGATCAGAGTCCAGATACTTGGTGGGGAGGGGCGGTAGCCCAGGTCGATAAGATACTCGCTCGAGGTAACAAAGGGTGTTTAGAGGTGTCGCGAGTTCGATACCCGGTTCGTTCTTGAGAGAAACTTTACTGACGCTGGTTTACAATAGAAAAACGATGACAGAGAAACATTGACTTGGTCGAAGGAAGGGGTGCAGAGGAGACACACGAGTGCTCTTTATGTCGCACGGGACTTGAGCTAAAAAGAGAGACTCGATTTTTCGAAAATCTTTACCTAGAAGAGCGCAGATGTCACGTGGGGGGAGGGGGGTTATGTTTGAAGTGTTTAAAATTTTCAACTAGGTAGATAAAATGAACCAATGCAATGTTTGGCTAATCTTTCGTTTAGTATTTTTATTAAGCATTTAACATTATTTTCATCCTCTCTTCAATGTTTTCTACTTTTATAACACTCAGTTTTTCACATGGAATACTGAATTTTAATTGATTTTATCTCAAGAAACTTTCAGTGCAAATATACCATTTCATTAATGAAACTAACATTTTTGTTACAGCCGGGAAGTTCAGGCACTAAAAATGGTTAGTGTCCATCATATAGACGTCAATCAACTGCTTCGACAGTAATTAAGTTTAGATATTTGAGTAAAAAAATTTTGAAGACAGATGTCAGCATCATTAGAAGGCAAAGCCAACGTTATTCTGGAAACATAAATACCTTACGGTCACATGTAATACGTTCCGGCATGTACCGAATCGTAAGAAATTCCTCAGAAAAAATGTTTACGAGGTGTACGTACTGTGAAGAAGTGGTAATAAAAAGTTCCAGTTAGAGTGAAAGTGGTGAGTGCTCCTGAAAATAATATTTGATTGATACTATTGCATAATGTGGCTACTTTGGCGCCCTCACGTGGTGAGTAGCGTAGCCAACCCACTTTAATCTCATATATTTATTTCGAAACCATATAGTGAGGCTATGAAATTATTGAGTTACAAGCGGTTTCCGGACTATTAGGCCATGACCAGGCATTTTATTTCTGACGTTTCGCCCATATCGTTTAACTTCAGATGCCTGCCAGAGACGTGGGCCACACGCCAGGAAGAAAATGTCTTAGACCATGTCCTAATAGTCCGGAAACCGCTTGTAACTCATTGAACGCTACCATGAAAAAGCCTCAGACAATACTTAAAATTATTAAAATTATTATTTTTCATACATGCAAATCTAAAGCGAGCTAGTGGCAGTTATAACCAGGTCTGTATGGGAGAAGGGGGATCTAGGGGGTATTTAGTGCAGTCTATGTTTTACACTGTGCAGTCTATGTTTTACACTGTGCAGTCTATGTTTTACACTGTGCAGTCTATGTTTTACACTGTGCAGTCTATGTTTTACACTGTGCAGTCTATGTTTTACACTGTGCAGTCAAATGTTTTACACTTCCATGTCCAAACTCTTTACTTAGAAAACGCTGCTTCACAGTAAACCTTTTGCATTATGATGACTCCCAAGTGATTACATCTCAGGAGCGTGTATCACAATCAGAGGAACCTCGAAAGACTTAGGGGTTTCCGTATCTTTCATAACCAGCTTCAAATACGGTCCCGATCTAGAGTACGAAGATTCAGGGCTGTATCTGTTACCATCCCATGCTGGCCGTCCCATCACGAGGCGCCCGACCTTCCTGGCTCTCACAGCTTTGGCGAAATTGAACGACGTTATATCTTTTTTCATTAATTTCTCAACACATTCCGCAGCATCAGGAAAACCAGTGAAGATGGGAACCAAGCTCAGCCTCGTTTCAATATTTCGCGGTTCCTGAGTATACGTAACCGAAATCTTTAGGAGTAACGTCGATACCCATTCTCCGGACGGCACCACGTCGACTGCATGGAACGAGGCGTGATTGAGGCTCTTCTTTGCAGGATCTTCGATGTCGAAATTGATCTGTATTTTCTGTACATAGATATTCACTGAAACTTTATCCTCTATCTGGATCGGATGGGATTGGCCAACATTTTCGATTGCCACGATGTCTGTGCTATTGGGATGGAGAATTCCATATTCGAGTTTAAAAGTTAGTGAATGTTGTCTCTTTGTGAATACGACCGAGGGGTAGACTGTTCCTGGTCTGTACCACAGATTATCGAAGAAACCAATTTGGGCAGCCCCAAACATGTCTTCGCCAAGTTCCCATTCTTTTCCGAATTTCTCTTGCAGCCTCTTGACGTCGCGGACTCCGAGCAACGCAACGCAGTCATCGGGCATGTTCTGGCTTATGTTCGAAAACAGTGCTTCACAAGGACTGGACTTCACTGAGAATTTTACACCTTTCCTGACACAAGCCAATGCCAGCAGGGCCGACGATTTATGTTCGTATTCAATTTCCCTGATGCCGTACTTGTCCGTTGTGGCCTTACAGGTTCTAGAATGGGCCATTTCTCCGAAAAGAGCCAAGCGAGTGAATAGAATATAATCGATTTCGCCTTTTATGTAGATTTTATTCGTGTCACTTTCCGGTGCAGATGCGTCCGCAACGGGCCTCTCGTTCAACAACGAACGTGCATTCAATTTTCGACCATCGATCTTGACAGAATTCAAAGCATAGATGGCGCATCTTGCCACGTAGGCGCTCTCGTAGACGGCCACTGCTACGTTGTCGAACATCACGTGAATGTCTTCTTGTATTCCGAAGAAGGACAAGTCGCCAAACATACTCAGGATTCCATAGAGAGGAGGCTCTCCTAAGAAGTTGGTTATGATAACCACGTTTTCTACAGGTTTTAACAAGTCGCCATCCCTGTTTATCGGTATCATGTTGGAGCCTGAAACGAAATAAAAAATAATAATTGTGATGAAAATCAAATTATATGGGAAATGTCCCTCCTCACTAACCGTATTCATCATGTAAATGCTGTATGTTTCATAGTAAAAATTATCATTTTATAATTAGCTCTAAAGTCTGTTTACAAACTTAATAAGTGTTTATTAGTACTTGAACTATAACACATATTAAAACCTACAAATATTAGTGTGGTTGAAATGATATAAAATTTTATTTCAATGCATCATTTTCACATACAGTGGCGAATCGCCAAGGTAGTATGTATCATTGAAGAGGGGAAAGACAATGTATACTGGCATTAGCGTTCATTGGATTTTTCCTGAGGGGGGGGGGGGCGAATAATTGCACAAATACACCTACAGCCACCCTTAGGGGGTATGCGAAAAGTGCCATCGCACCGCACATAACCCGAAAACTTTAAATTTAATTCCATACCCGATAGGCCACGAAAGCCTTTTTTGTTTCATATTTCTTCCATTATTCTGAATTTTCTCAAATATTTTGGAATTATTTCTTCCATTATTCTGAATTTTCTCAAATATTCTGGAATTATTTCTTTCATTATTCTGAATTTTCTCAAATATTCTGGAAGTATTTATTATTTTGAATTTTCATGAGTGCTGGGATTATTCTTTTCATTTATTCTGAATTTTCTGAATTTTCGATTTCCCTCTCCTACATGATGCATGAAACTGGCGCTAAGGGGCACCGAAATTATTAAGACGCCTCTGGCCTCAATACTATTTTCGCACCGAGCCCTGCGTCTGATAAGGGTGGCACAGAATACACTATGTCTCGACTCAAGGGTGCCTATGCATCCAGAAGAAGTAGAAGAACATCACCCTGGGAAACGTTTGCGATAAGATTTTGACCAATGTATTAGTATATCATTTATAAAATTGCAATCCAATTAGCCCTAAATAGTTTGGTTGCAAACACAAAAGAGGATCAAGCAATGCGCTTTATGGAATGACTTCTAGCATCAATACTAAGAATAATTTATTATCACGTGTCATATTGTTATACATGCGAAATGCTTTTAACTCAGTTGAAATTTAAAAAATTAAAGGAATTCTGACAAAATATAACAATCTACGTGGATTTGGTAATTGCATTTTAGGTTTTTTAGATAACAGAAACGGAATTGCGCAGATTTCTCATATCCTGTAGATTGTTCCTCAGGGAACATCTGTTAGACCTAAAATCTGGCTCAGGATGGACAACAAAGTATTAGATATTGAAGAATATCTAATGAACATGAATATGTTCAGGCATTCGCAGACGAAATAATAATTACTTTAACATGGGAAACACGTTCATCGTATGAGTCATATAATTGGCTTTTTTTCAATTTACAATTTAGTCTCAATATATTTAATCTCATAAATCATTAATAATCGTAATGTAGTTATTAAATTTATGAATGCAGAGAAGTTTCAAGAGCTCTTGAAGCCCCCCCCCCCTTTTCTCCTTAATTAGAATGAAGGTTATGGTATCACCTCAAGGTACATTCATTACTCTAGGGTTCAAATTTATTATAACATGAATTTCGCGAATCATTTGCATGAAACCAAAGACAAAATTATTTGATTAATCCTAATGGAACACAATGATAAAATCAACGTGGAAACTTACCCTAGAAATATGGAAGGAAGTATATTTAAAATGTGTGTTGAAATAATTACTATATACGCTTATGAAATTTGGTCCAGAAAAATACTTTTTCACCTGAACCAATGTTTGGCTAATCTTTCAAATAGTATTTTTATTAAGCATTTAACATTATTTTCATCCCCTCTTCAATGTTTTCTACTTTTATAACACTCAGTTTTTCACATGGAATACTGAATTTTAATTGATTTCGAAACTAAATTATTGCTTCAACTCAAGAAACTTTCAGTGCAAATATACCATTTCATTAATGAAACTAACATTTTTGTTACAGCCGGTAAGTTCAGGCACTAAAAATGGTCAAAATACAGGCGGGCGAGAAGACAATAAAAATTCATTACATAGGCAGTAAAAATATATTTTTATAATTAATGGAAAAAAGAAAAGTAACTAAAAGCTACGATATTAAAGGCCCGAAAATTGGATAATAAATTGACTGCACTCACTGCGTCTACTGTTTCAATTATTGATTATTATTAACTGCATTATTAGCTAAATTGATATTATTATGCCAAAAAAGCGTTTTTGTGATCCCTCAACATTAGATCGGAGTTCGGTTCAGTCGAATAATTAATATTTAATTTTCTGGCATGCAAAAGAGTGCAAGCTGAAATTAAAGCATGATTATATTAAAACTCTCTAAAACGTTTTCATATGGATTTATTTCCATATGAACGTTTTTATATGGAAAGTATTTATTAAAAAATATTTCCATAATAAAGACATACGTTCGTCAATGTTTTAAAAAATATTGATCGTTGTATTCGGTTTGCAGTGATTTGAAAAAAAAAAGATCGCTCACAAATTCTGGGGATGATTTTTGCATATTTAAAATAACCTACTCTCTAATTTTTTGCAATTCATTTATTGATGGTGTAAAAAATAAAGTGAAAATAACATTGATTCTAGTGCTAGAGCCCTGTCAGCTTCCAACCCTCCCTGTTGGAGTGATGGCGTTAACTGATGGGCTATTGGGACAGTCATCGGTCAGTTATTCATCTTCAGTTTTGTGCCATATGTGAGCAAGACATTTTCTGTGAAAGCATGTGTTGAAACAAAATTTCGAAGTCATTATCAGCTTTTCTCATTCGGCACAACCCACTCGGTAGTAAATTCCCATGGTGATAGACCGGAGTTGCACTCGGCTCGAAAGAAAGAAAATAAAAGCTTTTCTCATACATGGGTTACTTTCGTCTAAAACTCTCACAATCTTGATGAGAATTCGACGTTATGTTGATATCTATTTGAAAGCTATGTATATATATATACATATACTAGGGAGGCAAAGCCCCCTTGACGCCTACGGCGTCCAACCCCCTCAACTCCTCCAATGGAGAAAACTACTCGTCACATCTTCTTTAATTATAAAGCAAAATATTCCTCAGGCACTGAAAATGCCTGCGAAATAGTCATTCATTGCCAGTTTTTCATTCTGATTTCGATAAGCAATGCACTGCCATCATAAATACAACAGAATACTCGATGCACCGCAATACATACATGATGCACCACGATAGGCAATACAACACAATAAGTAATGCACCACTATATGCTACCACCATATCAGCAATACAGGAAATTAAGTATTGATTCATTATATACGGTGTATCACAACACGCAAAGCACCACTATCGGCTATAAAGCGCAATACTCAATCCACCACTATATACAGTGCACCAAAATACAGCACAAAACGCAATGTACCACCATCGGCAATGCAGGAATAAGCAATGCACAACTATATGCAATGCACCAACATCAGCAATACTGCAAAATAAGTAGCGTACCATGATAAGGAATGCACCACAATACGCAATACTGCGCAATACGCGATGCATCGCAATAGGCAAAGTACCATAATATGTACCACAATACACCGTAAGCACTGCATTACAATAAGCAATACAGCACAATATGCAATGCACCACAGTACGCAATGTATCTCATTGAACAAAACACAATAGTACGCAATGAACCACAATACGCAATAAACACTGCGTTGCAGTAAGCAATACAGCACGCGATGCGTGATGCACTGCAATATGGAATGCACCACTATTTGCAGTACGCCACAATAAGCAATAGATCCCAATATGCAATAAGCACTCATTACAATAAGCAATACAGCACGCAATGTATTACAATCAGTAATGCACCACCATTTGCAGTGCACCACAATAAGCAATACAGTGTAATATGCAATCCACCACAATACGCAAACGCGATGTATCGCATCAAGCAAAGCAGAATAATACGCAATGCAGCTCAATACGCAATAAAAACTGCATTACAATAAGCAATACAGCGCACTACAGTACGTAATGCATAACAGTACAAATCAACAACCAGCAAAATCAGCAATGCGCTGCATCAGCGAAACATCGCAATAAGCAATTTACCACAATACGCAATACAGACTCAATCAGAATGCATTATAATAAGCATTACAGCATGCGATGCACTAAAATCAGCATTGTATTGGCAAATCATTGTATTGGCAGTGCACCAATGAGTAATACAGCACAATAGCAATACCCACTGCATTAGATTAAGCGATACACTACAATACGCAATGCATTACAATAAGCAATACACTACAATACGCAATGTATTAAAATAAGCAATACAGCACAATACACAATGTACCACAATACGGAATAAGCACTGCATTATAATAAGCAATACAGCATGCAATGCACTACAATACGTGATGCATAACAATACGCAATGCACCACAATCAGCAATGCACCATATTGCAGTGCACTACAATAAGGCCTACAGCACAATAAGCAGTAGATACGGCATTATAATAAGCAATACGGAACAGGATGTACTACGTAATGCATACAATACGCAATGCACCACAATCAACGGTGCACCACAATACGCAATGCAACACAATACGTAATGTACCATACAATGCGCATACTGCATTGATGCATAACAATACGCAATGCACCACATTCACCATATTGCAGTGCACCACAATAAGCAGTAGGCACGACATTATAATAAGCAATACGGCACACGATGTACGAACACGCAATGTAGAACAAAACGCAATACACCACAATACGCAATACATACTGCATTATAATAAGCAATACAGTACGCGATGCACTACAACACGTAATGCATAACATTACGCAATACACACCATAATAAGCAATACAGCTCAATACGCAATAAAGCACTATACATCGCAATAACACAAGCACTATGCATCCACAATACGCCATAACCACTGAAACACAATAAGCAAGCGATGCACAACTATTTACAGTACACCACAATAA
Source organism: Pholcus phalangioides (assembly GCF_987345545.1). Classification (NCBI taxonomy): domain Eukaryota; kingdom Metazoa; phylum Arthropoda; class Arachnida; order Araneae; family Pholcidae; genus Pholcus; species Pholcus phalangioides. The sequence continues at coordinate 27,518,805 of NW_028301602.1, forward strand.
GCAATACAGCCCAATACGCAATGCACCACAATAAGCAATACAGCCCAATACGTAATGCGCCACAATACGCAATAAGCACTGCATTGCAATGAGAAATACAGTACGCGATACACTATAATGCATAACAATTAGCAACGCACCGCAATCAGCAATGCACCACAATAAGCAATACAGCACGCGATGCACCACAATACATATAATTATATGCACAATACAGTACAATACGCGATGCGTCACTCGTAAGCCTCGTAATAAGCAATGCATTAGAATAAGCAATACAGCATGCGAGGCATTACAATACGCAATGCACCAAAAATAGCAATGTACCACTATTTACAGTGCCCCGCAATATAGCATAAAGCATAATGCACCACAGTACGCGATGTATCGCAATAAGCGAAGCACCATAATATACGCAAAACGTATTGTATCACATTAAGCAATATATCACGCGATGCGCTGCAATACACCACAATAAGCAAAACGGGATAATACGCAATGCTACACCATCGGCGATTCGGTGCAATAAGCAATGCACCATTTTAGGCAATACAGCACAATAAGTAGTGCAGCTTTATATTAAGGGCACCACAAAAAACAATGCACCACTAGCACCACTATATCAGGGCACCACATTAAGCAATACAGCACAATACTTAATGCACCTCGATCGGCAATACAGGACAGTGCTTATTGTACCACCATCGGCAATACAGCACAATAAGCAATGCGCCACCGCAGGCAATACAGCAGAATAATTAGTGCTCCACCATATTCAAAGCACCGCAATAAGCAATGCACCACTATATTCAAAGCACCGCAATAAGCAATGCACCACTATATTCAAAGCACCGCAAATAAGCAATGCACCACTATATTCAGTGCACCACATTAAGCACAATACGCAATACACCACTATATTCAGTGCACCACATTAAGCACAATACGCAATACACCACAATAAGCAAAACAACACAATGCGTAATTTACCCCCATCGGCAATACAGCACAATAACAAATACACCACCACCGTAGGCAATACAGCACAATAAGCAATGCACCACAATATGCAGTGCACCACAATACGCAATGAACCGCAATATACCATAAGCACTGCATTAGAATAAGCAATATGGCACGTGATTCATTAAAATACGTAATGCATAACAATGCGCAGTTGGCCAATATTTACATTGCACCACAATACCTCATGCACCGCAATACCGCATAATATGCGATGCATCGCACTAAACAAAGCACCATAATACGCAATGAGCCACAATAATCCATAAGAACTGCATTACAATAAGCAATACAGCACTCAGTGCACTACAATATGCAATGCACCATTAATGATAGCGGTGCCACAATAAGCAATGCAGCACAATTCGCGATGAGAAGCAAGTATTCATCCTCGACTCAAAATGAAACCGGTCAATTTCCCCATAAAGAGATCTGTCCAATGCCCTGCCCTGGGTACCCGGACCCTGTGTGTTGGGAGCACTGGTGATACATACCTCTGAGTACTTGCACAAAACTTGATCCCTACAGATCAAGCGGTTCCCGATGTCCTCATGAGTCAAATGAAAACGCGACCCAAAATCGTAACCGACTTCCGTAACACAAAAACGTCACCCATTTCCGTAACATAAAATCGTCACTAATTTCGGTTGCTTAGAAACAGGCCCTTTTCGAGTTTGTGATTTTATATTATAGAGTAGATATATATAGCAAAGATTACAAAAAAAATTGTCACTTCTATACCTAACACCAATGTTCCTTTCTCTATCACACTTATGCCTATTTGCGTTTAAATGGAATGGTGGGAGACCTACTGATAACTAATATAATAGGTAGAGCTCGATATCCCTCGCACTCAATTGTTTTTCAGAAGAAATGAGTTGACTGCCCTCACCTCATTTTCAGAAAGATTGGTCGTTTGCACTAACCACCCTAAGGGTTAACCTACCGAGAGCAGGTAAACCCTTCATCTATAAATTATTGTTAGACAGGTTATCTTTACTCGGACAGCAAGCGAACGTCGTTTATCCCGGTTTTTCCTATTACGATATGCGACAGGTGATATATAATGGTACAAAGTGACCAAAACAAGTTTCACCCGAGTTATTTGTTTAGTTACAGTCAACCCTCGGTTTACGAACTCAATTCGCTCCTGAAGTCTGTTTCGACCGTAAACCGAATTCCTTGCAAACCGAAATTATTTTTCCCATAGCAATCCATGTAAAGTGGACAAATTCTTTCCTGGACCCAGAAGATTTCTAGTGTGAATTTTAAGAACATTACGTTTTAATGCATAACGTAAAACCAATTAATATCATCTTATGACATTGAAACAATTTTCTTTAGAGAGAAACAATTCCAATCTTATAAGATAACTGTGTTACATTTTATACTAGAGCAGAGCCAGATTCATGTCGTCTCACGAGTTTCATCTATTAATCTAAGTCGCACAATGCTTTTCAAACCCAGTTCAAGGCAAATTGCTGCTTATTACCACTATGAACAATTGAAGACGTTTAAATATTTCCAGAAGTTAGTAAGTTTTGATTCACTGTCAGAGAGCATTGCAAAATATCCCTGAAAATTTTCTCTGATGCAAACCAGGATTTCACTAATTTCAACAAAAATCCAGGCGCTAACAGAATATTTTGGAAGCCAGGAGTATTTTTTTCCAGCGCCAGTAATCACACAAAAAACATTTCGGGAGCCAATACCAATTCTTTAGTCACCATGGTGACATGGCGCCTGGTATTTATCAAGCCTCGTTCATTTAGAATTAGTCTAATTTTTTTCCGTTTTCCATGTTTGTTAATCGAATTAATTTTTTTTTTTTTTGCAAACCTTGGGTTGATTGATTTCTTTTTGTGCATACATATTTTATTATTGGATTCATTTTCAGTAAAAACGGGAAGAAATTTATGATCTATTTTGTAATTGTAATTGTATATAAATATCGAAAAACGAACGCATGCATTAATTGGAGATGCAGAAATAGAAAGTCCACGTCGATGAAAATCGTACAAGAAATTCAGAATAAGTGAAATTCGCTTAACCACGAGCCGGAAAGTAATGTCAGGGGACAAATATTCCACCATGGCGTTAAAAGAAAAACGGTTGGGAGTCTCTTTTCGAGAATTATCCAACAAGAAATCAGTGCTTCTCGTCATTCCGAAAATTATATTTGTTAAGGATTTTTTTTTTTTAAATAAACAAATCACAAAAACACATACATATATACAAATACAAACATACACATAGGTACAAACATACAAACACATGAATACAAACACTTTGTGACCCCAAGGGACTTAAAAGTTCTTCCAGCAGGTCTAAAGGGGGTTATAATCATATATATTTTAGACAACAGTTTTTATAAAGATTAGACATATGTTATATTGTATTTTTATTTATATATTTACGATTACGGTATACGTTAAGATGTTAGATTTCTCATTTTGAGAGTCATTTGGGAACATAATATTAGTTACATATGTTCCGTTCAATACATAAATTTTCCATCGAACGGAAGCGAACGTATAGGCGTATAAAAAAAAAATATGCACAGGGTCGAAATTTTTACATGCCTCAGGCAATAGATTTCATTTCGCTTCTGAAATATAGATGGCAGCACTTAAAAATCAAACACAACACCACGTATTCACTCAGACTGTTAGGTACACACACAGTTACACACTTCCGGCACAACTCACTAGGTAGTAAATCGCCCATAGATGGTGATAGACCTGAGTTGTAATCGGTTTGAAAGAAAAAAGAAAAAGAAACGCAATAGATTTGCCCCCGTTCAGCTTTTGTTCCTACGTTCAAAAGACATAAATGAACACTATGAAATGCTCTTATATTGCAATTGGCAAGGTTTTTAATTTTTTTTTTTTTACTGGTTTGGGCTCGTTAAAGCATAAGAAACATCGTATCAACCGATATTTCACTGTATCTGTATTATTTTATAAGCGGGTACAGCTTATCAAAATAACCAATTGTTTTGCAAATTGTTGAGAAATTTATTTCGCGTATGAAAGAAACGATAGAAAAAGCGAAAAATACACGGCTAAAATTTGTGTAAAAATAGAAAAATTATACTTCATGTCAACGGTAAATGGCACTGACAGCCGGAACTAATTAATTTTGTGTTTCGAAACGAAATAAAATTTGTACACCACAACAAAATTAGGTAAAAATGTTTTAACCGATATTTGACAGCATCAAAGTTCTCTACGATTGAATTTAACTATAATCAGCTCCATCAGAATAATAACTTACACCTTAAGTTCCCACAAAAAAATAGGAAATAAAAATATTTCTACAATATGCATCAGTTCTGAAATTAATGTATCAATTGAACGACAGAGGGGATAGTAAAACCATTTCTTTCTCGAGCAACATAATTTTGAACACTCTTCCAATTGCCCCATCTTGGCTGACAGATTTTTGTATCAAAATTAACATTTTTGGGAATCAAAAGGTTCAATGAATGCCACAGTATTTTTTAAAATTTGTTCGAAAATAAATTTAATTATTTATGGTTTTTCAAAAATGAAAGTTTCGTAAATTTTACCGATTTTCGATCTAAATTTTTTTTTGTCCATGACCATGAATAGAAATATATTTTTTTTCAAAATAGAAAAAAAAAAATTTTTTTTCCTAAATTCTTTTGTCACATGATACATGACGTTCCCAATATAGCATGATTACTAATTCAGACCAGACGAGACCAGAATTAAATTTTGAGCCAATTCCTAGCACGGAAGGGCCAACTGCCGGCTAAAAACTGGCCAAGAAGGCCTATGAAGAAGAAAATTATTACTAATTATTATAATGTTTACTAATTATTGTAATTAAATCAAGTTAATTTATATTGATTATTTTAATTAAATCAAGTTAATTTATATTAATTAAAAAGTTTATTAATTGTAAATTTACTTTACTTACGAAGAAAAACGTGCTAAATAAATATCCAATTTTTTGAAACTTCTCTCATGTTATTGAAGTAAGCAGTTATCATATAGTATATAAAATTGTACAATTTGGTCATGAATGTGAAGAGCGGTTAAAAATGGAATCGAATTAGACATGATTTTTATATATGATTACTAGAGCTAGGTTTTTTTATGGTCTAGAAGTTTTTAAAATATGCTCTATAAAAAATGTATTTAAGCTCTTAAAAAACTGCAAATATATGCCTTATAAAACGAAAAATATGTCCTAAAATGTTTTTCGTTCCTATCTCAAATAACATTAGTTTTTTGCAGAAAAATATGATAACGAGAAGTGTTGATGCAATCTAAATTATTTCTAACCATTACTCATTGTGTGAATAAAAATTCTTCGTTTCATTAACTGAACTCATCTTGCCAAAATTTCCCTTTTGAGTTTTTCCCTACAAATTCAGAATTAATGTGCTGCCATCTATAGGCGAAAATACCTAGCTAAGTAGAGTAGTTTTAGAAAATCATCGCACGAAATTAAAATAAATTAATAAATAAATAATTCCTTTTTATTTTTGATAAAAAAACTCTCAAAATTTCCCACAAACGCTAAAACATTCAACCATTTACCAATTATAGCCAATTTTTCCCACTAGTTACCACCACCGACACCTATTCACATGATTAACTGATTTGCAGCCACACACCAGTAACCTTGAAAAGCTAGTATTTTTATGCGCCAAAAATTCAGTGCGATTGCTGATTGGTTGAAAAACCAGGAGGAGTTTCAGGATTTTTTACCAATCCGCATCGACGTTAGATTTTTAGTGCATAAAAATCCTAGACCTAGGAGTTCTAGTCAGACGCAGGAACCGTAAAAACCAGTCTGAAGCGGGATTGGAATAGCGAGGAAAAAAATTTGCTTTTTATCGGAAATTATGAAATATGAAAAATATACCTTAAAAAATTCTGAAAATATGCTCTATCACGTAAAAATAGCAAAATATGCAAAAGAAATAGAAAAAATAAACACAGACAAAGAAATCTCCCAGCCCTAATGATTACTTAAATAGCATTTGAGAAGTTTCGAAAACCCTCCCCCGATCCTCCTACATCACTTGTAATGATGAAAATCAGACTGAGGGCAATCGACTTGTCGGTCGAAAAATAAAACTCTTCCATTCTGATGGCAATCGACTGAGCCCGTTGAGTGCACTAAGAGGGTTGAAGATATTCATATGACAAAAATTCTTCCGAAGTTCTCAATATGCTAGAAACATCTAAGTTCTACAGAATAAGGCCTCTAAAATTCACGAATAAACAAAAGACAATATCGAAATAGACATTTCCGGCAGGAAAAATTCAAAAAGGGCATTTTTACATAAAAGTTTGTAATGGGCATTTCACCTGAACTCTTTCGTGCTCTAATTATTATTCTTAAAAGTTTGCGTTCACTGAATTTGTTCGAAATGCTAAACAAAATTGAAATACATGGACGTTGTAAAATAATAAATATGATAAAGTTATTAATAATAATTTTCGAGATGAATAATGACCTCTCAATTTCTCATTAGCTCATAAAAGTTAAATTGTTTACTCAAAATGTGTACATAGTAATATAACTCGACTGAAGATGTATACTTTGCGTGCATTCTTTATGGAAGCTTCTTAACGGAAACTAGAATCTTCAAGACTTAAAATATACATCTTTCTAGAAAATATTTTTGGAATTCCTTAGTAATAGTTAAAATATCCTGAATTCTTTCTTAAGGAAAATGGGAAAACACTCTTTTATTTACTAAACACATACTTTCGATACTATAATATTTTCAAAATACTATCATTACTCATCACTACAAAATATGGAATATTCTAACATAATTCAAAGGCAGTGCGTAAATAGAGGTGAAAAATCGAATGGCTCTGAAAATGCCTTCAAAATACATGCCGTATGCAGATATACAGGGTGTCCTGTAAGTCCTAATACGGCCGTTACCTCTTCAACCGTTCATCGTAGAGGTAAGGTTTAAAAAAGTTCAAAATGTGTTCCAAAATCACTCTTTATCAGTTTGAGAGTGATAATATATACAATGTGTCAAAAAATAAAAAAAATATTTTTTATAGGGCTCATATATCCTCTAACTTCCAATTAGAATGTTGTTGCCCTGCTCAAGAGAAAAAAATCCATGTTTCTAAGTGCGATTTCCACTGAGATATTTGAATTCCAAAATTGGAGAAAAGTTGGGAAAGAACAGCACGAACCAGGAAAATAAATGTTGTCTGTTTGTTTATGCTGCTCTTTCCCAACTTTCCGATTTTGGAATTTAAATATCTCAACGAAAATTGTACTTGAAAATATGGATTTTTTTTGGCCTGAAGAGAGACAAAGCAATATCTTTCTAATTGGAATCTAGAGTAAACGGTGTGAACCATGTAAAAACTTAGATAATTTTTTTTATGACACTGTATTTTTACTCTCGCAACTGGTAAAGAATGATTTTTTTTTAAAAGTCAGAACCATGCCTCTATGACGAATGGTTGATGAAATAAAGGTCGAATCAGGATATATGTCTACATCATTGTATAATAGTTTTCTTTCAAATTTCTCTTTTACTCTTTCTTATCACATGGAGATAATCGAATACGGCTAGTATAGCCATGTACCACACGTTGAAAAAAAAAGGATTTGGCCCCTACCGTACCGTCTTACATCAGCACATAGAACATTGACGAGATACCTTCAGCCTATCGACCATGTGGTTCCCAACTTCAATGCGCAAATGCGAGCCGATCCCCCCCCCGTTAAAAAGTCTCGCCACAAAGAGCAATAGTCCTACAAACAATACAAATATTCAGTCATTACACTTCACTCACTTCACTTCTGAGATATAGATGGCAGCACTAAAAAAAAATCATACACAACACTAGATACGCACTCAGACTGTTAGGTACACATACTTACACTTCCGGCACAACTCACTAGGTAGTAAATTGCCCATGGCGATAGACCTGAGTTGTGCTCGGCTTGAAAAAAAAAAAACTATCGACCACCATGGCGATAGACCTGAGTTGTGCTCGGCTTTAAAAAAAAAAGAAAAAAGCCTATCGACCGAGTGGTCATTGTGACGGACTCGCGTCGCGAGGTCCCGGGTTGGAGCCCCACTGTCACCACAGCGGTGGTCGACCTGAAGTTGGTTTTCTGTGGTTCCCAACTTCAAGGCGCGAATGCGAGCCGATCTCCCCTTGAAAAAGTCTCGCCACAGACAGCAACAGACATCAAACAGTACAAATGTAATTAAATCATAACACATCACTCACTTCACTTCTGAAACATAGATGGCGGCACTGAAATATCAAAAACAGAACACTACATACGCACTCCGACTGTTAGGTACACTTCCGGCACAACTCACTAGTTAGTAAATCGCCCATAGATGGTGATAGACCTGAGTTGTGCTCGGTTTGAAAGAAAAAAAAAAGAAAGAAAAGAAAGCCTATCGACCGAGCCGCTGTGGTGGTCGAGTGGTCATAGTGACGGACTCGCGTCGCGCGAATGCGAGCCGATCTCCCCTTGAAAAAGTCTCACCACAGACAGCAACAGACCTCAAACAGTATAAATGTAATTAACTCATAACACATCACTCCACTTCTGAAACATAGATGGCGGCACTGAAATATTAAAAACAGAACACTACATATGCACTCCAACTGTTAGGTACACACACAGGCGCACTTCCGGCACAACTCACTAGTTAGTAAATCGCCCATAGATGGTGATAGACCTGAGTTGTGCTCGGTCCGAATCATTTTGAAAGTCGGACTTTGGCCAAAACTTTTAACCAATTCGTGATGTGGCCGTCTATTTCGCGAATTGGCCGCAGTTTGTGCAGTTTGGGCTTTGGTAATAACATATACATGCGCTATCCAGGTTCTACGAAAACCACAGTACTGGCACAGCCACTTCTCATCGTACACGCAATACACATTTATTTCATGCAGAACATAGATTCTACTTGAAGCTTATAAAATTTTTGTCACTCACTACGCATGGCTGAGATCTACAAAATGGCAATAGCGAATAACAGTTGAACATGATGATGTAAACACATATGAACCAAGATTTTTTTTTTCATCTAAATTTGCAAAAGTTTTAGAAAATCCTGAGAAAATTATAAACTTCAATCCTTCATTAAATCGAAATTTCAATGAATGAATTTCAATTGAAATTAATTGGGGATTAATTTTTCCATCATAAAGGAATATATAAAATCTCATGTAGATTTTACATTAAATAACAATAATAACTATTATTTTTATTTTAACAACCAATATTTACTAGAAAAAGCGTTCATGCTCTGAGACGTTGGAAAAAATGACTATGTTTCGACAACAAATTTAAACGAGTCGCAGAACGTTAAATTGCATGAATTTTAGGCATACTCTTCACCTGAAAGTGAATCATTTCGGCCAAGTTCCAAGGACCCGTATCAAAATTTATATCTGTAATCCAATTGGAAGTTGTTTGGGGGCTCCTGAGAAATGAATAAAAATTCTCAAAAATTATTTCCGAATTAGTTTTGTCCATAAGCCTCATATTTTCCGATGGTAGCCACATCTTTGGCGTGGCTTTAAAAGAAATACATCATGAAATTCTCAGATTTCATTCGATATCTGTGATTAACAATTCAATAATTGGACGTTATTACACACAGACAGGCATTCATGGCATATTTGTTCATACACACACACATCAAAAACTCGATTATCCCGAACACTCGGCTATCCGACCCCCTCCTTCTCCTTTTCCTCCTACTACAAACGTTTGCGAAATTAAAGGGGCTGAAAAAAATTCTTTTTCTTTTAATATTCAGCTCTAAGTAATTGATGATATTCTTAAATTTGAATGATTTTTAAGTTTACTCAAAATATTTCATTTATGCTACTATTCATATCTATAGTCACACATTGTTACAACGAACGTTATGGGATAATAAAATTTCTTTCCTCTTATCCGATCTATTATGACGTTCTATGAGACGGGAATAATTCGTTCGTTATAAACCTTAATACAAACTATCAGTTGTATTTTATTTATAGTGTCTATCCTTATTATGATAGTTAAAAACTTGAAATCTCACCACTGACAATAAGTCTACGGATAATCGGGAATCTATGTGTATCTGAAAATTTAGTGCATTCACATATAGAATAATAATGGTTACATTGAAAAAAAAAACCCCTTTAATTGCAATTTCTCAAGAAGAAAATTAAAATCCTATACGAACACACACTAATTTACATAAAACTCAAAAAAATATTGAACTTCAAAAACATATTTGCCACTGGCATAAATTTCATCTTAAAAATTGTGAAATCATAAATTTCCAATATGTACTTCCCTATAAATATACATTTCAACTGAAAGAATTGACAACACGTTCAAGAGTTGCATTATTTATGTTATCTTAATTACGTCTGTATTGGTTATAAAACAGCAATTGCAAAGCTTTTGAAGTTTCAAAGCGTAAATTTTCACCTCTTAAACGCATTTGTTGATAGTTATAATCTTTGGTAATTAAATTAACTACCTCCTCATAATTAACGAACACGATTTTCCAGTGATATAAGATAGTAATTCTACCGTAATTTTTCATGGGAAAAAAACGGAAATTAATACCGAAGTCAGACTTATTTAAACTTGTATTTAGAAAAGAATTAAATTAAATTTTTACTTACGGATATATTCGAATCAAAAGAAACACTCTATCTGTTCGGAAAATTCGACTCCAATAACGGCTGTTCTTCTTATTGCGTTGAGAATAACACACTAAAATCGGGATACGTGTCGCTCTAATGTTCGGCACGACGCTTCTGCAAGCCTCGTCGAAACTTGTTGGCCGATGAGTTGCCTGCGATGAGTCAGTTCAGAGAAAAATGCTCTGCACCTCGCAACCGCTCACCTTTTTATGCTATACGCCGCTTCTAGAACTTTCTGCACCGATACAAGTGTACTCCAGTTTTATTTGCCTTATAAGGACATCATCCGGGGTCTGAAAAAATGGAAGTCTCCATGTGTATATGCATGTTGAGCTGCGCAAATGCTAGTATGTCTCAAGGACACTGGTGGCGAGCAAAACTTTGGCTCGTGGCTTCACCTCGTGTCGGTGAAGGCCAATATCCTAATGCGTACTCATTGAAGTCTAATAAAAAAAATTACCGTTTCCTATTTTCGCCGAAATATTTTTCGACACACGGTGACTGAATATATATTATAACGACCGCTATCGTTCCGTCGAAAAGGGGCATTATGTTGTTGTAAGAGAATGGTCGCTATAACGAGCGTCAATTTTAATATGGAATTTAATTCAAAAATAGATTTTTGTCATAAACAGCAATTCCAATATGCCATTGAAAAATATGCCCATAAAATTTCCTCATTGGTTCTTATTCATCAAAATTCAAAATAGAAATTTAAATGGGCCGCTTAACTGCAAAATAAAACGTACTTCATAAATACAGAATGAATGGTGCTTCATAAAATAATAATTTACACATTCATGGAAAAGACCTTATTTCTTCTATAACATTCGTTTCAAATCTTTTTCGCTCATATATTTGGCGGTATTTTTCAATCTTGTAAAATAGGTCTACTCCAGTATTTTATAGAATTTTCTGTTTTTATCAATAGAAAATCAATTTCCTATCTGTATACGTGGGCACTGACTGAAGAGAAGCAGCATATTTACCAAAAAAAGTTCATATTTTTGAATTTAATGGAACTTTTCCAGTAAAAACTGAGAGATTGTGTTACAAAACGGGGCGTCTAAGCTAAGAACAATATGTGCGATCGTGGAAGTAAACAGCAAATAAAAATTTTTATACAAAGGTTCCAATTTTATTTTAAAAATATGGAATAAAACATGAATATTATGACAATAAACTCAAAATAGGATTTGTGCCATAAAAAGTAATTTTAGTGACATATCAAATTATTCGATCTGAACATCTTTAGGAAAATTTAAAATAGAAAAAAAAAGATTAATTAAGAATCCTAACCTTCCAAAGTGAACGAAGACAATTTTTTTTATGCATGAATTCATTAACGCCTTTGAGACAAACGAATTTCTCCTCTTTTTTAAAAATTTTCTCACGAATATATTTCACTAATGACCATTCCTTAAAGCTATTCATAGAATAAAACTAGACGCTGGAGAAAAAACTACGATAATAATATCATAATAATTTTATTATTTAAAAAGGAGACGTCGTTTAAATATGTATATTTTAAGGGGGGCACAATAATGCGGAAGAACGTTCCGAGTAAATCCTCTTACTTTAATTACTTTATGATACTTTTCTCGAAGCTTCGAAACGAACCGATCGAATCCATTTCGGAAGCTAAGCACGGGAAGGAAGGTTTACCATTGAATTTTTATTATTACTGATGTTATTAATGGTTAATGGAAGCATTTTTCGCTTTTGTGACTAGAGAGCTTTCTGTGTATGTTTCTTGACATTAGAACGAGAAGATTAATGAACCAGACAGGATACCTTTTCGTGCCTTTTGTGAAACATAAAGTACGAGTAATTCAATTGTATGTGTTTAATCGGATTTCAACTTCGTTTGTATTTGATGCCATATTAATTTTTGGAAAATGTGAAAGATGTGTTAACGGGGGTAATTAATGATAAGTACTTGGATAGAATGGATTATAACCGAACTTATACTGTTTTTTGGAGGTTATTTCTGAGATTTTGAAGCATCTTAGTGTCCATCTCTATATTTTTAAAAATGACACTGCTAAGGACCAAAAAACCTATAATTTTTTTGTACAACCATGAAAGTGGACAATGATTAAAATTTTCTATACAAAGACTAAAATTTTATTTTAAAAATATATTTTTGAAAAAAAATATCGAATAAAATATTAATATCAGGAGAAGAAACTTAAAATGAGATTTTTGTCATAAGAAAATGATTTCAGTGTCATATCAAATTACCCTATCGGTACATCTCTAAAAAAATTTAAAATTAAACATAGTAATTTGTGAATCCTATAGATTTCCAAAATGAATAGAATTTTTTTATGTATGAAAGTGATTAACGCTTTTCAGACAGATGAATTCCATAATTTTTTTAACATTTCTCTCCGTGTATATTTCACTAATGATCATTCCTCAAAGTTATTCATAGAATAAAACTAGACGTAAGAAAAAATCTACAGTAATAATAATAATAATATCATGACAATAATTGTATTATTTAAAAGAGAAGACGTCTTTTAATTATGCATATTTTAATGGGCACAGTGATGCTTAAGAACGTTTTTTCTTGTAAATCCTCCTATTTTAATTACTTCATGATACCGAAGCTTCAATCGAACCGATCGAATTCATTCATTTTAGAAGCCACGTACGGAAAGGAAGGTTTAATATTGCATTTTTGACGATTGTTATTACTAATGTTATTAATGGTTAATGGAAGCATTTTCCCCTTTTGTGACTCGATACCTTTCTGTGTGTATCTCTTGACATTAGAACGAGAAGATTAATGAACCAGACAGGATACCTTCTCGTGCCTTTTGCGAAACACAAGTACGGGTATTTCAATTGTGTGTGGTTAATCGGATTTCAACTCCGTTTGTGTTCGATGTCGAATTAATTTTTGGAAAATTTGAAAGATGTGTGAACTGTTGTAATTAATGATTAGTAAGTGGATGGGATGGATTATAACCGATCTTACTGTTTCTGGAAGTTATTTCGGGGATTTCAAAACATTTTAGCGTATAACTCTGTATTTGTTTCTGATACGATGTGTCGATGAATTGGGTTTTACTTTTGTGGGAAGAGAAGGAACATCTATATGATATGTACGTACATGTATCGTGAATATTTGATAGACGCACACGAGAGCGCAGACGTATTTCACAGTAATGATATCGTGCCGCTGTTGTAGTCGAGTGGTCAGAGTGACGGACTCGCATTGCGAAGACCCGGGTTTGAGCTCCACCGTCGCAGCAGAGGCGGTTGGCTTTCTGTGGCTCCCAACTTCGAGATGCGAGTCGATTTCTAAGTTAAAAGGTCTCGCCACAGAGAGCAACAGGCCTACAACGGCACAATTATTCAATCGTTACATTTCACTCATAGTTAGAAAAATTTATGGCAGATGGCAGCATGCTCTACCATGACAAGCATTACACAAAAACAAACTTCACATTAGATTCGCAACGCGTACACGCGCATTCCGGCATGTACCAATTCGTTACAAATTCCTTAGAGGTATGTGTACGAGGTACATGTCGGTTAAGTAGTAATAGTAGTAATGATATGGAATTATATCATCTCACACAAATTTCAATATCTTTGAATTTCTCTCATTTAAACTGAATTCATCGTATATGAATTCATAACTGAATTCATCGTACCTCAGCATGTAATTTCTGTTTTTGGCTTTTCATATTTCATCTTGACTTTGAATTGATTACATTTCATCTCGACAATGAATTCATAAAATTCAATCTCTTTTGAATTCATAAAATTCAATCTCTTTTGAATTCATAAAATTCAATCTCTTTTGAATTCATTATGTTTTTTATCGTCGTCACATTTTCACCCCCTGAAAATTCGTCACCAATTTTACCTCTAGTAATTTATCACCAATTTCATCTGAATTTTGAATTTATTATTGACATCATTACAATTTTTAATTCACCACCATCATAATTTCAATTTTCAATTCATCAATTTTATCCCATTTTTCTATTTAGCAGAAATGTTGTCTCAAGTTTCAATGCATCCCCAATTTTATTCAGTCTCATAAAATTCAATCTCAAATGTTAATTCAATACAAATTTCATTTAAATTTCTGATTTAACACCAATATTATCATCTAAATTCTTAATTCATAAAATTACACACAGACACACACACACACACTTTGATATATTGAGTGTGTGTGTAATCGTATGATATTAAAATTACACTTATTGTATACTTCTGTTTTTCGAAATAAAAGTGAAAATTAAAATACGCAGGGTCTTGTTAAAATAGTCTGTATACAGTATACGTGTAACATAGTATATACAATATCACTTAGATTATTGAATGAAGAATGCTATACAAGTCCGTACGGAATGAAGAATTCGGATCTCGCGCATTCATGCCTCAAAATTGGAAAATTCTAAAAAATTAACATCCGTCGTCTGCAATTTTATATCAATTTCGAATTTTTTACATTTCATCTCACCTTTGAATCATGTTGTGTCCTATTTTTAAACTTTCTGATTCGCGTAGCCTTCCTTCTCATGTTTCACTTCATCACCAAATTTATTCGTCATATTCCATCTTAATTTGGAGATTCGTTATTTTAATTATAATTCGTCGAAAATATTATCTCAATCGAATTGATCATATTTATCTCAATTTGAATTCTTTAATTCGTCACATTTCATCTGAATTTGAATTCTTTGAAGTCGTCTGAATTGTATGAATTCGTTCATCTCAATTTCAGTTCCTCGTATTTCATCTCATACTGACTGCACTACATTTTATTTCATATTCAATTCACCATTCACCAGCAATTTTTCCTCAACTCAAAAGTTTCCCTCTACCCCGAATTTTTCATATACGATCTCTACTCTAAATAAATATTGGAAATAATAATTGATTACCAATACTATGAGGTAACACGTAACCTCATGGTTATTTCATAATCGTAATCCATTGATTATTTCAATAAAAATTTCCAAAATCTATGCGGTAAAATATATTGAACACATTTAACCTTGTGTTTACTTATAGTACTTTAAAGTATAAGATTAAATTATTTATTATGTACAAAGTGTATTTGCTTTAATTTTTATTTTTAATTAGAACAGAAATAACTTAGCAAACAATTCACATCATAATTATTTATTACGCACACACACACACATATAATATCATTGTACTTATATTTATTACGATTTTTTCCTTTTACTTTTTATAATCTGGTAGACAGGGTTAAAAATCTGGATTTTTGAGTAAAAATCCTTGTAACTCCACTAAAGATTCGTACTTTCTTACCCAAGGAAAAGAGTGGAGAACGGAGTAGAGTTCTCTTTGAAGCTATTGAACTATCGTTAATGATAGCCAGAATTAATAATGTGGTTTTCTGACGATTAGGAACTTAAAAGCCACGCGTACCTGTCCTATAAGCATTTATATTACTACGTTAGATTGATCCGGGCAATAATTAATCTTCCACGGTTTGAATATAACCCGCATTTAGCCAAAACTAATAGCTATACAATCGGCGTATACTTTACATCTAGAGTTCATAGAAACTCGGAAAACCGAATTTGAATACAATCAGGATTTGTCATTTATTCGAGAGACATTCTGGTCATTATTCAGGCGGAATCTTTGATATGCCACGCATACGAGAGTAAATCTTCAAAGACACAGAGAAGTCTTTTGTAGTGTGAAAAGTCAAAAGACATCATTTTAAACGAAATCCAGAAAACGGATGAGAAATCGAGCGAAAGGATGGATTTTGATAACTTATTTTCTCCGCGTGTATCTTTAGTGTCATAAACATAAGACGCGCGTAACTTACTTGAAGATTAGCCGGATACCATTTCGAAGCTCACGCTGTTTGAATGCGATCACGCTGCTTGTGTATGCAAAATTCTGAAAACACTCTTAGGAATTATTAATATTTAATCGTAGAGATTTTTATGGTGGAGTGCGTTAGTATAAATTTGCTAAAATATCGATTTCTATGACGATACTAAAGTTACACTTATTTAGAGCAACAATATTTGCTCTCGGATTTTTATGTTGTATACCTCAGTTTTTCGAAATAAAAGTGAAAATTAAAATACGTAGGGGGGACTTGTTAAAATAATCTGTATATACAGTATACGTGTAACTGAGTAAATGCAGCGGTGTTATTTCTCAGATTATTGAAAAATGCGTATAGAATGGAGAATGTCATACATGTCCGTACGGAATGAAGTATTCGGTCCTCGCGCATTCATGCCTCAAAATCGAGAAACTTCAGAAAATTAAAATCCGTTGCCTACAATTTTATATCAATTTTGTGAATTTGTTACATTTCATCTCACCTTTGAAAATTGTATTCTATTTAAACTTTCTGATCCGTAGCCTTCCTTCTCATGTTCCACTTCATCACCAACTTTATTCGTCATATTCCATCTTAATTTGGATTCGTTATTTTAATTATAAATCGTCGGAAATGTTATCTCAATTTTCGAATTCCTCATATTTCATCTCAATTTGAATTCTTTAATTCGTCATATTTCATCTCAATTTGAATTCTTTAATTCGTCATATTTCATCTCTATTTGAATTCCTCTGAATTCAATCATCTCAATTTCAGTTCCTCGTATTTCATCTCATACTGAACGCACCATATTTCATTTCATATTCAATTCGCCATATTTCATTTCATATTCAATTCGCCATATTTCATTTCATATTCAATTCGCCATATTTCATTTCATATTCAATTCGCCATATTTCATTTCATATTCAATTCGCCATATTTCATTTCATATTCAATTCGCCATATTTTATTTCATATTGAATTACCTATATTTTGTTTCATATTGAATTTACCCATATTTTATTTCATATTGAATTACCTATATTTTGTTTCATATTGAATTTACCCATATTTTATTTCATATTGAATTACCTATATTTTGTTTCATATTGAATTTACCCATATTTTATTTCATATTGAATTACCTATATTTTGTTTCATATTGAATTTACCCATATTTTATTTCATTGGCCTATTGAATTCGTCATGTTTCATCTCAATCCGGATTCGCAATATTCATGTGCATTTCCCAGTTCATCACAGTTGCGTATTTATTGCCGCTATGGTGGTCATGTGGTCATGGTGACGGACTCACATCGTGAAGACCCGGGTTTGAATCCCCGGCACCACACTGGTGGTCAATTGAAGTTGTTTTTCGGTGGTTACCAACTTCGAGGTGCGAAAGTGAGCCGATCTCTTCGTTGAACAGTCTCGACACAGAGAGCAACAGGCCATCAACGGTACAAATATTGAATCATTGCATTTCACTCGCAATTTGAAACATAGCTTGCAGTATTGAAAAATTCTAGAAACGGTACAAATATTGAATTACACTTCACTTCTCTGAGATATAAATGACAGCACGAAAAAATCAGACACAGCAATAATTACTCACTCAGACTGTTAGGTACTTACACTTCCGCCACAACTCACTTGGTAGTAAATTGAGCCCATGGCGATAGACGTGAGCTGTGCCAACACCATCTATGACAGAAGGCCGAAGCTCATGACGTCACCGAAGAAGGTCATCTAACCTGTAGCCATTGGATGTAGCAGGCCGACGCGCGAGTCACCTGTACCATTTTATAGCTATAGGTGAGATGACCTTCTTTAGTGACATCACTAACTTCGCCCGGTGGCCTTTTGCTTTGTAGTTGTTTTTTTCTTTTTTTTGTTGATGCTCGGTTGGTAAGAAAGAAAGCACCGAAAAATCGAACAGACACTTGGACTGTTGCTCCCGACTCTGCCACGAACCCGGGATGGAAAAGATCTTGACAACGGGATAAGTCCGGTGGCTGAGTCCTGTCATTCATTCATTCATTCAATTACATATTCATTGCCTTTCGAAATATATCAATCACATATTTTGCAATATCTCGCACTCCACAAAGATTCAATAAAATTATTTAATATCAAATAATACAATTTATTAAAAATTAATAATATATTATATTTCATTAAACGGCAAGCTGCAGTCTAATATAATTTTAATTATATACAATGCACATATAGTTTATAAATCATTCAAATTTAGAGAGAAAGATAGAACCCATAACAGTATTTATAATTAGAAAACACAAAAACAAGCTTCCGCTGATAATTATTTCCGATTCTATTCTCATCAATGTTGGAAACAAATTGTATGCGACGTCTGTTTTCTTCCTCCTTCTATTATGCATCTTATTTCATTATTTATTTTCTTTTTGGAATTCCTATTATTATGGAAGACGAATAATTAGGATACTCGGAAATCCCTCGTTTTTTCCCCTCGAAGATAATTTGTGTTTTTTGGTTGTATCCGTTGTATTTGCAATGGTAAATTATTATCATGTTTACCGGAGGAAACAATTCTAGTTCATTAAACATTCAAGTCAAGCATATGCGATGCTACGCTTCTATTGTCTAGTTTGCGAGAATATTACAATTATATATTTCCATGATTAATAAATTTGATTGTAGTATTTATATAAAATTTATATGAATATATCACTAATATAGTGGAAAATTTACTATTTATTTGAATTTTTTGGGGTTTTACATTCGTTATGCCAGTAACTAGCTAATGAAAGCTTAGTATCTGCTTTTATCGTTTCAGGTCACGAAATAGTGCATCAGAAAAGTCATTAATTATTATGGAAGTATTTATGAAAATAAAAGAATTTCCTGATAAAGACAATAAATTTTATATTTATCTCTTTTATCGGGAAATTATTATACATAAATATTGAAATCCATTAAGCGTCACACAAATTAAATCAAATGATATTTCAGTGTCGATTTTGAAAAACATGAAAAAATACATCTCAAAACAACAGTGGAAATTATTAATAAATTTATTATTACTGGATTTATTGGAGTACATATTTTCGATTTCGTACATATTTACCGTACGAAGGAAAAAAAAAATGTAGCGTGGTAAATATGCGAGATGAATAATTAGTCATATTCGTTATGACATAATGTATAAATTATGCCGATTATCTTCATTCCCGATTCCAATAACGATTAAAAATTTAAGTAAGCTTCGTCGAAAAATGTGTCGTTATATCCGAGTCCATGGAGTTTCCATCTACGTTATAAGCAAGGCACATTAACATATATACACATAGGCATATATACACATGATAAAATATTATACAATGCCCATAAAGTATTCTTTATGGGCATTGTATAATATTTTATCATGTGTATATATTGTTTACAATTTTTGTTAATTGCATTTTTAATTGTGTTGCTATATTTTGAAATATATGACATCCATATTTTTATGGGAATCTTTTTCTCAGCCACCTCGTTGGACATTTTGCCTGTTGTGGCGTTGTATTTGTAGCATTCTCTAAGGGAAAGCAGAGTACCAATTATTAACGTTATACCCGGGGTGTCATTGCAGCTGATGTCGATATAACCGAGTTTGACAATCACTCTCTCTAAAAATCTTCCTTTGTATAGAATACTAATTGACGTGCATATCTTATTCAAATCTTACATTTTTATAATCTTATTCAAATCTTACATTTTTGTAATCGTATTCAAAGCTATATTTTTATAATCTATATGTTTACAAAGTAGTGTATGTATATGCATACACGTTATAGGATCACATAAGGCGCATTAGAACAAACAATTAAACCTACAACTTTACAGGTGCAGGTTCTTTTCTCGAGATACAGATAAATCCTTACCAATTATAATTGATATAGATTCCTAATGTATCATCGCTAATATCAATTGACACAAGCAAAACAAGGAAAAAGCATTCTCTCGATAATACGTCCATGTTTGCCGACGCATTAAGTAAGTAAATGAGATTATTTGTTAGAGCCGGGAGAAGAAAATTTTTCGCGAGATGGGAGAGTTTTCTTGCACAAAAATTTCATCCCCTTTTAATTTTCCGTAAGAAACTATTCCCTATTCGAACAATTTCAGTTTATCATGGGAGCAACGAAATCCATTTCATACGCGCAAGATAACGTTCCTTACACTAAATTTGCTCCCGAAACAATTTTAAAATTTTAATGAAAACTTCAAAAGAGAGAGAATCTTGAACATAAAAGTAGCGAGACTGGAACAAACGTTGCATGGCATATATATGGGCATGGTGTATATAAAACCCTCCGTTTCCTTTCAAGATTTTAACGATTTTACTTCACTGGAAGCTCTCTTTCACGTGTGTGTGTGTTTCAGTTTCGAATATCAAGGATCCTATACTTATGTATATATAATCTTTTACATTACCTGGCATCCTGTTTTAGAGCAATATTATTCGCCAGACGCTAATTTTCGGTTCGCATCATATACATAGAGAGAGAGAGAGAGAGAGTTTTGTGCAAACATGCAATTCATGCAATACTCGCGAAATATCGCAATGAAATGAAGTTTTGGCATGAAATCCTCTTGAAAATCCTCGACCGCAATAACTGGGCAGAAGTCACACGATATTTAAAACGGTAATGTTTAGTTAAGGAAATGTTTCTGGTATGAGAAGTGCTTGCCGAGTTTCATCCTTTCATGAACGTTTCGCTGAATACAATTCAGGGGAATGATTTTGATTGAGAATTTAAAAATGTCTTTTGGATGGATTTTCAACGATTATGTCCTTTATCTGACGAGAAAATTTGTATTTTTAATTTGATGGGTATAATTGCTGTGGTAATTATATATTTTTTAACTTTCCAATTTTTTTAAATTTCATTCTGTAAAGTATTTTGCAACGAATTGCTATTTTAAATTTGAGAAAAAGTAACTAAAAGAAAATGTAAAATGTTTGCCAAAATCTTTTTATGTAAAAAGTGAAAAACTGTCTGCTGCTAAGCATTTAGCTTGATCTGTGAAATGGCGTCCGAAAAGAATGTTGCGGCTCGAAAGCTATATTTTTGTAGTTTCCAACAATAATTTAAGTAAACGTTAAAAGCATTGCTTTCTAGTATCAAAGCATAAAAAATCAGTATAATTAATTTAAATACATCGGTAAGTTTTAATGTTAACCAGAGAAGAAAATAATAAGAAATAAAAACAAAAAAAAACATTTAAACCCCAACAGGTACATTTTTTTTCTAAAATTTATGAATTTAAAACTTGGTTTTTTTTTCTACTGTATGAATGATGATGTGAATCTGTGGTTTCGAAGTTTTATTTATCCTCATAATATATAGACTAGTGGTTTACAACTAGTATGCCGAGAAAATATCGTAGGTGTAGGCAGGCTTCCGTGGCCGGAGTTTATAATGAATTCCATACCGTTCGGGCTATTATGCCGTGTCCTAGCCTGGAACACGGCATAACAGCCCGAAAGGTATGGAATTTATTATCGTAGGTGTGAAATGATAATTTTTAAAAGCAGTGCAATAAGTGATTTCAAGAAGAGAAAGAGAGTTATTGCAATAAAACCTCTATATAGAGAATTATTGCAAATCTTTTATAAAAATTTGCATCAATAGCAATAATAAAGATCTTATTTTAACTGCAACAAAAATGCGTTGCAGGAAACACGTGCGGAGTAACAAAAACGTGTTATCGAATAGAAATATTATAAATTTATTTATTTAGTCCGTATATTTTATTTACACTGTCAAAATCATTCCCAATGTTTTTAAAGATTATCTGTACATGAAATTCCATTTAATGTATGAAATTATTTTATATTCAGTGGGATCCCCATATTACTTAGACACGTCATTCCATCAAGAAATTTTCATTTAGAAAATTAATAAAAGAGAAATATTTTTTAACACACACAAAATAAACGAAAATGTGATACGATGTGATATTCCACTGTATATTTCAATATTGTATTTAAGTAAGCACATATGATGCATATAACACAACACATACAAAATGTTTTTTTTAAACAAAAACTGAATATTTTTAGCGCAATTCTCTTTAACTTACATATTTTTTGTCTTATTTACTAGAGAAGGGGCATTACGAAACAAAAATTGCAAGGAAAACCCATTAGCTTAAAATGTATCCCTGAAAACAAACATGAATAAATAAATAACGCGTAACAAACTCAAAATACACGTATTCGTGAATTTGTTGTAAAATACAAAAAGAATGAAAAATAAAATAAAATGAGATCTGAGAAAGATTCCTTAAGAACATTTCTTATTCTTAAAGGATATTTTTACGAATAACAGCGAGTATTCTTCTTATTTTTTTCTGGACTTCACGTGAAAGACTTCAGCTGTGAATTAGATTTAGTTGTCAAACACTTGTACTCAACCAATTTATCGTATATATGTCAGAAGGGGAAACATTCGGTAAATCTAATAATGCTGACGTGATGTGCGCAGAATAGCATCCGACGTATATATACACACACACGTGTAAGAATAAGTGCAAAAAAAACATTATTTGCTCACGATATATCGCATTTCCTCTGACTTTTTACACTTTTTTTTTTTTTCAAACGTAAATTTCATTTGAAAGTGACGTTCTCGGCATTTTTTTTTCGATTTCAATTAAGCTTCTTAATCTTAGATTTTTGTTTTTAAAATATTACACGATAAAAAGAACTATTTTGGAAGATTCATTATTAAAGAATATAAATTTAAAAATATTTTCTCATGTATATATATAGAGTATGAAGTCATATCCCCATACACCATTTACGTTGTGATGAAAACATACTTTTAATTAGAAAAATTATATCCAAATAATTTAATAAAAAAGATTAGAAATATGCAGTGATTATTTACAAAATAAAAAACTGGATGGATGAACTATCTTATTAAAAGATTTATTTTACACATGGATATATTCAGTTATTAATTATGCAATTGGTGCCTGGAAAAGAAGATTTTAGAAGAATATGTATTCAGAAATTAGATAATATATATAATTTAATGATTAACAATAAACATATAATTGCAAAATACACACATCCCATATCTTTTCGTTAAGACAAAACTTTTTGTGTACCGTTATATTACACTTTCGCAATTTAATTAAAAATATTTAAAGAAAAATCAAAAAAGAAATGCAAATAGATATAATCGGTTTCATCCAGTGTCAAAGCATAATAAAACGTTATATAAAAATATATTAAACATTTTCACACTGAAATAATAAACGTAATAATAATAGGAACATAAATCATATAATATTTGACTTCGTTAGAAATATACAGAGTGTTTCAAAAGAGTCACCCGCTTTGAAATGCGTATATTACGAAAAATATTGAACATAGTCACTTAAGATTAATTTCATATTATATGGCTAATCATAAAGTTTTTTTACAAACCAAATCAAAGGGGCTCAATATGTCTACCTTGGGATGCACGGCATATGTATATAAAGTAGTCAAATTCGTCCCAAACTTTTGCGAACATGTTTGCTTCCACGGCTGCTGTTATGCGTATCTTCAGTTTGGCTAATGGAGCTGGAAGGGAAGGCACATAAACATAGTGTTTTATAAGCGCTCCCCCCCCCCCCCCACAAGAAGAAATCGCACACTATGTGGTCCGGCGATCATGGAGGCCGGTGATGTTTAACTGAAACGTCAGGTCCCGTACGGCCGATCCATCGTTTAGGAATGCGATTTTTCAAAGATTCTCGAGTGTCCAAGCTCCAGTATGGTGGTGCCGCATTTTGATGGAAAACGAAGTCATCCGAATCAGTTTATAACTATGGGAAAAGCCAATATATATTGACAAACACTGCAGTGGCGGCCGAAGGAAGAGAGTTAGCGCTACCTGTCGGCAACTGCGTGAAACTAGAGGTTTCCCTCTTTCTACCTATACATTATTCGATCAAAACGGATTAAAAGCTGAATAGCTAAGATTTTTTTAAAATCGGATAATTCTTTTTGAAACACCCTGTAGATTGTGAAACAATATTGATGAATGTATTGTAAGCAGGTGTAAAAGCAATGTTGGACAGATCACGATAGTAATAAAAAGGAGAAATGATACATCAAAAAAAATATATATATATACATTTCATTTTGTGCTTCACAAAAAGTAATTTAATACTAAACTTTCATACGAGAATGTGTGAACAAAAATACGGTAAACCATATCTAATAAATATAACGGAACTGTTGCTAAAAAAATATTCAATAAACTAATTCCTTTAGGCCTGCTGGAAGGGCTTTTCACATTCCCTTGAGACCATAAAATGCTTCTGAGCACGGTTTTATTATAAACATAATTATTATTTGAGGAGGAACAATATCAATTATTATGTGACCATTGTTTAAAAAGCCCAGGATCACATTCATCCAATTCTATTGCTATATTTTTACACCGTAAAAAACATAAACGTCATTTTCATCTATCCCAACGAAGGCAAGTAAAATCTCTATGATAAAGGTATATAGAGGAAGATAGCCTTTTTTGTGAGAGAATGTTTCACCCGGCTCTTAACACGCAGCAAAATAATGCTCCAACGTGCTCTAGACGCGATAAAACATAAAACACTCACGGAATAGAGCAGCCACACAGACATGGTAATGATGCACGTTTTCTCGATGCACGAGTTTATTTTATTTAAAAAAAAACAATACATTACAACAATGCCATAACATTTACCTCCGAAATAACAAATATACAAGATACCATCTCCGCCATCTTACGCACGTTAACGGACACGAGGCACATCGTTCATACGTTATCGAGAAATGCCTTAAAAATTTCGTATATTTTCTCATCTCCATATCCCTTTCACACCCTGGTGCCACAAATGTGTTGATTTCTTTTTCTCACTGTAGAATTATTTCTTTTGACCTCAGGGAGTTAAGCTCTACTTTAAACGATTGTGGAAGTTTCGAGTTGAAAATATGGTAAATATGAAATTTTTTAAGGGGGCTTTCATCAGAGGGCAGCACTCACAGTTGAATTTTCGGGATGGTTCTTAACCGTTTAAGGAGCAATTACAAATTGTAAAAAATTACTAAGCCCCCCCCCCCTAAAAATGTCATATCATGTTTTAATGAAGTAGGCTTTCTTCCGATTTTCAACAGGTGCAAACTAAGGGGTGTTGGAAGAAGTTTTCCATTGAGAAATCAACTTTACAAAATATCTGGGTTTTTCAATGCTAAAATAAGAGGCTTTTGCCGAGGCGAGATATCTCGTCATTGCCACATAAAGGGTAAAGATGACTTCCAGAAGAAAGGCGTCATTCAAGTATTACATCAGCATCGACGGGGTGTTTCCGATTTGCTGACTTTTGATGACGGGGGGGGGGGCGGTTTGGATGATGCTTATGTCATCAACCAACCTTTATGAAAATATGAAATATTTTTAATAGCATCTTACTCGGTCCGCCAAAAACGAGAAAAACTTTTCGCTAGTTTGTGGGCACCTGAACTAATATTCTCCCTAATAATAAGGGATCCAATAAGGGATCCAATTCCCCTATACATCCAATTTGTGATCTCTAAATGTTTGGCGGATCTTCCAAGTGCTCTGGAAATGTGTCTGAGCCGCTTACATGTTCAGGAATTGTGCCACGGGCCATTTAAGCGGCCTGTAAATGTGCCACTTAGTTCATTTTCACAAAATTAGGTTTGAGGGAGCAGGCCACATCAGATAACCTTCAGGGTCACATTTGGTTCACGGGCCAAGGGTTTACCTTAAAGGGTGGGTCACAATTGAATTTCTTAAAAAGAGATTTTGAGTTCTTAGCCTTCAAATAGCATTGAAATCGATTATAAGATGATGATTATACATATAAAGGTATTTTCTTCGGAAATTTTAATTAAAAAAATTTACATTAAAAAAATAAATTTTTGTCTTGGGGGGCACACGAGCCTGCGTACGTCTCTGAAATTTTGCTGACAAGAGAGGGGGTGATCAAAAATTGGCTAAAAATTTGCTGACGTAATACTTGAACGGCCCCAAAGTGCCTCCGGAAAAAGTAGGATTTATTACATAAAATTCAGAAAATAAAATTGTATGTGAAGATGAATATACTCCGCATCATCGTGGTTGAAAAACTATTGAACTAAGTGTATTATTTCTTTACAAAAAAAAATTTGAAAACTTCAATAAAAAATAAAGATTTATTGACATATTTGTGATTTTAGAGTATTTTTTGAGAATCAAAAATAAAAAAAAATATTTTAAAAATTCCAAAAAATTATTGCTCGGGTCTGAAAGGGATATAGGGCATGACGTCGTATCCTTATACACATTTTATCTTTTCAACCGTATCTGATGGAGACATACTTTTAATCATATAGAAAAAATATCCAATAATAACACACGCACACATCCCGTTTCAGATGGGTTTTTTTTCAACTTGAGAACAAGGGTATTAACAATTTCAGACTGTTAAAGGTCAAATTATGGTTGTAGAAACCTATTATGTAATTGCTCTCTGAGCACACACAGCTGACAGCTTTATTATAAAAATTATAGTTATTTGGGGAAAAACAATATCAATTGTCATTTATCCATTATTTAAAAAGCCTAGTATCACATTCATCCAATTTCATTACCATCTTTTTACACAGTAGAAGACACATAAACATCATTTTCATCTAATCCAACGAAGTAAAATCTCTATGATAAAAGTCTATAGAGAAAGAGTCGCCTTTTTTATGAGAGAATGTTTCGACCCCGGCTCTTAACACGCAGAAAAATAATGCTTTAACGTGCTCTGTAAGCGATAAAACATAAAGCCGCCGCCACACAAAAACATGGTAATGATACACGTTATCTCGATGCACGAGTTTGTTATTCAAAGAACAATAAATATTATATTTCCATTCTCTCTTCCTTATCCCCGTCACTTGTGTGTTCATACAAGTACACATATACATTATAACAACGCCATAACATTTACCGCCGAAATAACCAATATACAAACTACCACCGCCATCTTACACACGTTAACTGACGCGAGGCACATCGTTTATACGTTATCGAGAAACGCCATAAAATATACCGCAGCAAAACCGCGAGGGACGTGTGTACTACGGCCGTATACATACATATAACTCAAACCTTTTACGTACGTGAAGAATATGCGGTAAGCAAAACGCTTAAAGCGGGGGGTGGATCGTAAATTGTCGTGAATTTCGGAAAACCCGGCAGCCTTAACTTCTGTGGAAAATGTCGTAAACCCGGGGTCCCTTGGTTTTGGCAATAAAAACGGAACGAAAGTCATATCAATATTCAATATTATACCTTCCTGCCGTTTTCGAAGTCCATAAACTTTATTGATGGAGATAAAACACGCATATATAAATATAAAAATGGAAATTAATCTAGTCACAAAATTACTGGAAGTGGATTGGCAATCAAGGGCGTTCAATTCCATTTGAAGGGTTACCGAATTCATTCTGTTGATAGACACATTGTTATATCGGAATGATCTAGTTGGATATGGAAACGCTTTAGACCAGGGGGTGCACAACACCTGACCCGCGAGGAAGAGGCCGCCCGTTAAGTAGTTAAAGTAAATTTGTTATTGTACATACTTACTAGTCGTCTAGGTAAGTTTGATGGATTTATCACTTTTTTTTCACCGGCAGTAATGCATAATACCCAAGCATCGTCGGTAAATTTGGTAAATACAAGATATACTGAGAACTGGCTGTTGTTTTTCTGGAAAAATTTCCTTTCTGCCGCTACTGGGACTTGATCCCGGGTACCATGAAACTCGGTCAAGTGCTCTACCAACTAAGCTATAATGACGGGTAGAGCATTTCTCCTTTGGAGTACAAATAAAGGCCGAATGGTACCATGCGAGGGATGGTGACAACAATCAGCTGATGGCTCGCAAATGACATCAAGGACAGAAGGATGGTGACCCAGTCTGCGTCATTTTTGTGGCTATAGCGAGCATCTCAGCTTGACATACTGAATTATTATTTTTTTTAGTTAAGCAGTTTACCACCTCCTTCTTACCCTTTTTATACCGGCTAATGAATACATGGAATGAAATCAGATTTCTGCATTTTCCTTCAGAGGTAATTAGGATGGCACTCTATATTCAGAGACCTTACATGTTAGGTTCGAATGCTCGCCTCGATAATATTTATAGGAATGTGCGAAAATCTAGCGCTGCGTACTCATCGGGACACCCTGTACATCAATCATGATAATATGAACAAAATATTTCAAGGCAAATAGTTTGGGGAATCACTGGTTTAGAGCAGTGGTTCACAAATATTTTCAGTCATGGGCCTCCCCCTTCCCCGAAAAACTTGATGTCTGAAATGGACTCCCTATTTATTGCAGCAACAGAAATAACAGTAATTTATCATCGAGAATGTTCTCGAACAGCGGAGGACATTCTCTATCCAGTACCAGTAAATGTAATGTGAAAGCAATGCCATCTACTGGACTACAAAGAACATAAAAAAACGTCTCACATTACTATCAAGAAATGTAACCACAAGTACAATCTTTGTCAAATCTTACGGTATTACTACTGCTGTTTACTAATATTGTAGCGCTTTGCTTTTGTTAATTTTATTAAGACTTTTCTTTTCAAGTATGATATTATTTTTAGGTGTTATATTATTGGAATTATTTCTTTTTCATGCATAGTACCAATTATTTGAATCATGCCCTCGCATTTTTTTCGACACATTGACAAAAAGTCGATGTTTCATAGTGTCTTTACGCCGTAACAGTTCATCATAACGTTCGTCCGTCGCCGTGGGTTGCTGTAGGGGGTGAGTCTTCTGATTTTGCCGATTTCATTTTTTTTGGGCAGTCAGTGCGCTTGTAAAATGGGAAGTAAGAGAATGTCGCAACTGTGTTTTTTGCATGGGATTTCTTTTGCCAGCCATCGTGCGGCATGGGATAAGGTATCTAATGCTTATATTTCATTAATTGAATATGATATGAATGCACGTAGTGACGACGACGAGCCCCTAACGAAGCTAGTGTTAGACGCGACCTAATAGTCGCCATACTAAAAACTCTCGACATGCATCCGTCCCGTACGAGACATGCAGAGATTAAATCGTTTAAAGAGGCGCGTGCAGTGGTAACAATTCTTTCTGTGAACTTATTGAACTGGGCTTTAGGCTCGTAAACTGTGAAGTTGATTATGACAAGTACGAAATTGAGGATGCTATGATATGGAAACTGGGTGAAGTGCTCGATGCCGAGGCATCATCTTGTGGTATATTTCGCAAAAACAGCCCTTCTCCCCGTCAATCATCTGATGACGATGCAAATATCGTCAATGGAAAGGGAGGTCAGAAGAAAAAGAAGAGAGATAATGGTCCGAAGGACATTATTTGTGAGCCCATTACTGTATAAAGGTGTGAGGTGCCCCAGGGTACCCTGCATAATGATGATTCAAACGAATCGCCACTTATTAGTGCATACGCTGTGGCCAGCGCATCAAAGGTCGATTTGACCAATGCTGTGACAGCAAGTAATGACGTAGTCGCTCCAGCCAATGGGCAAACAGCTCGTTGTGACGTCATTGCTACAGCCAATCAGGACTCAACCAGCAATAAGACGCGCAGGAGCGATGTCATTGAAGCTATACCATCAACAAGTACCGTAGGAAATGCGGGAAATACAGGACAAAATATCGGAAACGCTGGAAATAATTCAAAAAATGAAGAAACTGATAATCCAGACCCTGATAATCCTAATCAATGGAGAGAAATCTCTCATAAGAAAGTTCGCACTCCCCCATTGACTCTTACCAAGTATGGGAACTGGATGGAATTGCTGCAAAAAATTAAAAGCACCTGCCAAGAGACTTTTTCGGCAAAAACAGCCGGTAAAAATATGATGTTGTTTTTGAACTGTGAAAATGAACACCGTGCGATTACAAAAATGTTCGATGCGAATAACATAAAGTATAGCACATACATTCTCCATTCAGATAAGACAATAAAAGTGGTTATCAAAGACTTAGAAAGAAATACCCCCTGTGAAGTGATCAAAGAGTCGCTGGAAGCCGAGGGCTTCCAGCTGCTCTCATGTTGCTCAGTTAAAAAGCCATAGAGGACAGGGCCCTGACAGAATAGTAGTACCAATTCCGATTTAGCTAGTGAAAATGCCCCGAAAAAATCGGAATAAGGAAATTTATAAGTTGACTTCTTTGAACTACATCAGAATTCGAGTTGAGATGTGTAGGAAACGCCAGGGTGTGGTCCAGTGTTTCAATTGTCAGGCCTGGCGACATACATCGAAGTCATTTCATAATGATCCACACTGTGTCAAGTGTCCAGGGGAACATCACTCCTCTGAATGCAGTCTGAAGCGAGGTGAGCAAGACCCGATATGCACCAACTGTGGAGGAAAACACAGTGCAAATTACAGAGGCTGTTTATCGTGCCCCACTAGCAAAGGCAGAATGGCCAGAAATGAAAACACGACAAGACGTCCAGATATACCAAGAAACAGACCAAATATTGGTATGCATAATCGTGAAAATGATAGACAATCCGACAAGTTGAGACCAAGTCACAAATCTCAATATAAATCTCAAGATGACCATGATGATGACTGTTCAAGCGTCAGTTCAGCCAGAGGCTGGCCCAAAGGAAGGAAGAGAAGGTTCAACGAACCCAAAAGGACTTCTACTGTACCAACGGCCGAGGCAGTGCCAACTCATGATGACGAGAATGTCGTGGTTCAGCGGGCTACCGACGAGATGGTGATTTTTGCCAAAATACTGAGGTTCCCTCCTCGACGAAGTGAATCACCGGCAACAGCTGTCAGAGACGTGCGGGTCTCCAAAGCAGCTTCCAATAGCAGTAAAGTAACAAACTGCAATGTTATGAAACCAACAGCTTCGAATGAACGATCTGACGTGTGGTGGCAACCGTGTGGAAAGAGAACCCATGAAAATAGCAAATAACGATATCAATATGAACTCTAATAGCATAATTTTCCTGATTCAACAACTAATATCTATTACGAAGGACTGCTTTCTGAAAATCCTCAGGCTACTTCAAACGAGGAGAAAATAGAAATCTTCTTCAACTGTTTTCTAACTGCAGCTGAACACTTGTTTGCTTCAACACTCACAAATGTCTAGCACATCAAACATTGTGTTGCATAACATGAAGATCATGGCTTGGAATACCCAAAGCTTGGTCTCTAGCATGACTGAGTTCAGGAACATCCTTGACATTGAGGGTGTTCACTTGGCACTGGTGGGGGAAACTTGGCTTCGTCCTTATCACACTGCCAAAGTAGAAAATTATGACTGTATCAGACAGGATAGAAGCTTTGGTCCGGGGGAGGAGTAGCTATATATGTAAAGCGACACATTAATTATGATATTATTCAGCTACCTCCCTCGACACAATGTGAGGTAATACCAATAGAGATCTACGTAAACAATCAAAAAATTAGGATAGGAGTGTGCTAAAACCTCCGAGAAACACTATAGACATTACACTTTTTAACGAATTTTTCAATTATCAGTACCCAGTGATAATGTGTGGCGACATGAATGCTAAATCCTTTCTGTGGAACTCGTACTCTACAAACACCCAAGGCAGGGTGCTCGAAAATTTTTGTATCAGAAAGAGCATTCATCCTTATGCGCCATACACTCCAACTCATTTTCCTTACCAGGCTGGCCAGTCACCAGATATTCTTGACATAGCGCTTGCTAAGAACCTTACATTTGCGATGTCGGTTCACGTTCAACCTGTCACGGATTCTGATCACAACCCTATATTTCTGGTAGCGGATTTCAATATTCCTTTTATATGTAAACCAAAGAAAATAGTGATATGGCCATTATTTAAGCGAAAGCTGGCCAGAATCACTTTGCCTTCCTTCACGGGTGGCAATATTGATCAAATTGAATCTGACCTATTGTTCCTCACAGAAACCATCACTAACACTGCTAAGGAATCCACCCGAGATGCTCCTATCAATAATCCAGTGGATATTCCCCGCTGGATTACGGAACGCATAAAATTAAAAAACAAATTTAGGAGGAAATGGCAAAGAACGTTAAATCCGTACTACCAAGATAGATACAGATCTATAAAAAGAAAAGTATCTAGAGAAATCAAAAAATTTATGAGTGAGCTTTACTTCAGCTTTTTACGTGAGGCAAATTGTGCTGATGGCACGTTATAAAAAGTGTATAAAACGTGTAAGCCCACTTATTCGAGGATTCCTCCGATTGTCGGCACAAGCGGAACAGTATATAGTGACAGTGATAAAGCGGAAATATTTGCTGACACATATGAGAGACAATTCTCTCCATTTGATAACACTCCTCCTCAGCTTATTGCCAGTGTTGACAGAGAAGTTTAAGTAATCTTTAGGGATATTCCCCCAAGCCCTCTGCAACCCTCTGCTTTATTTCCTACGAACACTGAAGAAGTAACAAACATTATCAAAAACCTCAAAAAGAAAAAAGCACCTGGTCAGGACACCATCACCAACAACACTATCAAGAATCTCCCCGAAAATATGGTTTGCCAGCTGGTCAACATATTCAATGAATTACTCCGTACAAACCACTTTCCGGCAGAATGGAAACTCGCTAAAGTTAAGATCATCCCCAAAGCTGGACATGACCTACACTATCCACAGAATTGGCACCCAATCTCACTTCTCAGTTCATTAGGGAAACTTTTTGAGGGAGTAGTAGCCATCAGACTACACAAATTTGTAGAGGACAATAACATTATCGGTCCAGAGCAGCACGGCTTCCGCTGCAAGCACTCGACCACCACTCAATTATTGCGGTTCGTAGAACGAATTCAAGAAGCCAAAATTTATAAAGACACTGCAGCAGTAGCTTTTTTCGATTTAAAGAAATCTTTTGATAAAGTTTGGCACACTGGGCTGATGATTCGCATGGGAATGCCGTATAACATCATCAAATTTGTGAGCAATTATCTCGACTCGCGCTCCTTCCGAGTGCAGATAAATGACTCAATATCTAATTCTAGACAGATTTGTTCATCAATAGCTCAGGGAAGTGTGTTTGGTCCCATCCTACACAATTTTTCATATGAATGACTTCCCAGTTGCCCCTAAGGGTTTCGCCTCTCTTTATGCCGAAGATGGTGCCCTTTGTTGCACAGATAAGGACCCTGCCAAGGCCCTTTCAAACTTGAAAGAAATGGTAAGATTGGTCGAGTGCTGGTGTGTGCGAACGCGTGTTGAACTGAATGCAGATAAAACCAAATTCATGTGGTTCACTAACAAGTCCTCATTACCACAACAAGCACACATAGGGGTACAAGGAGTTATAATCAACCCAGTCATTCACAATAAATATTTGGGGGTGATAATGGACAACAAATTCAGTTTCACCCGGCAGTGTGTTGATGCCATCCGTAGAGCGGCCGTGGCCTCGGTCATGCTCAACAGACTAAGCCACAGGCACTCAAGTCTTTCAATTCGAAATAAAATTATTCTGTATAAGATGGCAATTAGACCGATTCTTCTGTATGCTGCGCCTGTCTGGTTGTTCTCGAAGAAAATGAATATCATCGCTCTGGAGAAATTTCAGAACAAGACTCTGAGGAGATACACCTGACTACCTTGGTACGTTAGAAACGTTAATATCAGACGTGATTCCGGAGTAGCTGATGTAACTTTATATGCAAAGAAACTGGCAAAGAACTAATTTTGATAAATTGAACGATTCTGAATTTCCACACCTTGCGGAGATTTCATCATACGACAGTATGATACACAAAGCACGATTAAAAAGACCAAAAAATTTTCCACACATGCCTCGACCTGTGTTTCCAGGTCTATGAACATTTGAAAACTACGAAATTATAGCTCGGTTCTTGAGAGCCGAGCATGACGAAGAAAAAAAAACACCCTTGGGTCTCAGGTGAACCTACGTCTTCATCCACCTTATTAGAATCTAACTATCATTGCAAAGCGCACTACTGCACAAGAATTGGCAGAGTCATGATGAAGGGGGTTTGATGGATTATAACTATCCATTGGAACCCCGTTCCACCAATTACGGTTTTCGGTTTCGCATAGTACCATGTTAGCCCAGTGAATCATGTAAGTAATACTTTGCCAATGGATAACTTGGTGAACACTTTGACACCAATATCTAGGTAGCATGGGCATCCGTGAAGAAAAAATTAGTAATATTGTTCAGCTTTTGATTGTCATTCTTTAAGCAACGCTCAATAATTAACACCGCCAGATTAGCCCGATGCAAGCCACTCAAAATTCTAGAGTGGAATGCCACTAGTTTGAAACCTGATTTCCAAGAATTTAAACAATTAGTAATTGACCTAGATATCGATGTAGCTCTGATCTGTGACACTTGGATGAAGCCTTCTCATTCTGCAAAAATTTTCAATTATAAATGTGTCCGTAAAGATCGACTCCACGGAAGGGGTGGGGGAGTCGTCGTTTTTGTTCACAAAGACATTCCTTTTTTGGAAATGGATCTTCCAACATCTACTGAGATGGAGGCTCAAGCTATAACTGTTTACATAAACAGACAACCGATAGTAATAAGTGTCATCTATAAACCACCGCATAATAGCCTGGACATTAACTTGCTTAATTTCTTATTCAATTCAACCAATCCCACATTCATTGCTAGAGATTTGAATAGCAAAAGTCCGGCCTTCTATAGCAACAGATGTAACCGATGTGGACACATTCTGGAGGAATATTGTAGACACAAATGTCTTTGTATACACTCCAGCGTGGTTCCTACTAACTTCCCTGGGGGAAGAGGTAGGCCTGATGTACTTGGTTGCAATTTCTAAAAACTTTCCATATAACATTCAACTAGGTTCAATGCCAGTGCTAAATTCAACTCATAATCCCCTAATCTTCACCATGGATATTTTAAGACCCAAAGACATTCCTTATAAATTACTATCTAACTGGTCTATATACCGTGAAATTCTCAGCACCGAAGAAGAACTAACCTTCAACCAACATACTCCTGATACTGTTGAACAAGGAATCTCTGATATCATTTTCAAAATTAAAGACGAAATTGATAAATCGACAAGGAAAATTCTTGCAACTGACAACAGATTTGGCATCTCCCAAGAGCTGCGAAACAAGATCAAACTCAAGATCAGGAAAATGTGGCAAAATCACAGGAGGCGAATGGACAAAGTAGCTCTCAACAGACGGGAGAAAAAAATACGAAAAGAGACTTCAGCCTACGTCAACGAACGATTTTCCAACTTTATAGATGACGCCACAGCAGCAGATGGATCACTTTGGAGTGCCTGGAAGAACTGCAAGGTCAAAGGAGGGAACATCAACAAGATCAAAAGCCATAGGAATGGATTTGTCTTCTTCGAAAGTGAAATAGCCGAAGTACTCCTGGATGAGGCTACGGGGTCATAGAAAAGACAAGGGGGCCACGAGAAGAAAATATGTTCCAAATGCGACAATAGGCTGAAAAAGATTTCGGAACACGCATTCTCAACC
Organism: Pholcus phalangioides; assembly: GCF_987345545.1. NCBI lineage: Eukaryota > Metazoa > Arthropoda > Arachnida > Araneae > Pholcidae > Pholcus > Pholcus phalangioides. The sequence continues at coordinate 27,554,933 of NW_028301602.1, forward strand.
CGTTGCTCACGAGCCCCACGGTGCTCGCTGAAGCATCCAGAGTGCTCGATGCTCGTGTCTGATTTCGAGCTCGCGAGCACTTGGTCAACGTTTCAATCAAATTACTTTCCACAAATTGCGTTCTAGGATTGAAATCATCCTGATTTTATGCATTCGTATGTCGAACTTGCAGGAAAGGGTGCTCGTCTTTTGATGATGGATACAGGCAGTGCTCGAGACTAGTAAAAGGGTGGAGACCTCTAACTCTAGACTCCAGAGTATGGAGTAACAATGGTAAGGTGAATAAGGATCCCGAATTATAGAATCGCGAATTTAATACGTAAATAATAATATGAAATATTTCCCCTAAAGTTTTCTATTTATAGTCTTAAAATAATATCAACATTTTTTGATGCATTTTAACAGAATTTTCAAAAGTCTCGCTTTCGTACAAATTAAAAATTAAGTAATTTTTTTTTCTTTTCTCTCTAGTGTAGAGAAGCCAATTTGTCCCGAAAAGACCTTTCTACGCTCTTCTCCTTTTTTTTCCTAAAAGACCAAAAAGAATTTTTCTAATTAGTTTTACTCGGAATTTAATTGTTTTTAGCATCGATAAATGCTCGGGTTTTAGTGTTTCCTCTCCGAGAAAATAAACAGATTAAAATTTGAGGTTTTAAACGTAATAATTTTCCTTGAAATTATAAAATTTTCTCTTTGTGAAATGCTTAGTTATTGTTATTATTAATTTCTTTCTTTCAAATGAAAAACTTCGGAATTTTCAATTTCTCGAAGTTTTCAAATTTCTACGAGTCTCCTTACCTGAAAAATACTTTGTATTTCATTTTTACGCTTTTAATCCGGTCAATTTTTGAAAGAAATATGTGGAATTTTTATTCATTATTAGGATTACATTTTCTCATTGAAATGTCAGCAGTAATATAGATACGTAAATGTGATAAATACATTATGCATAATCACCGATTTGAATAAGTTTGGGTAATTTCTCTAAATTAATCACTTTTGCCGGCGATTATGCATAGTACCCAGAACCCTCATTGGTAAATTTAAAGAAGAATTTAAAAATAATTACCACTTTTATCGGCGAATATGCCTAATAGCCAAGCGTTTTAATGTCGTTGGTAAAAATGATAAATCGTATTATACGATATTATACATGATAATTCACACATATATATTGTATCATTATATCTGGGTATGATCGTAAAATTTGTTATCATTATATCGGGATCTGACTATATTCATCACACATACTAGACTCATTTGGAATTTTTTTCATATTTATCAAATTCACTAATTACACTAGTGTATTATGCATAATCACAGATAAAAGCGATAAACTTCAAGTATTTATCAAATTTACCAACAACGCTTGGTTATTATGCATATTCGCTGATAAAAGTGATAGTAGTAAAAAAATAAACAGAACAAACAACACTTTTAGAAGTTGTAAGTTTTGATAAGATTTGGCTTGCTTATTACCAATCAACAAATAATTATCAAATTTATTTTCATTAGCCAAGAAAGAATCTCACTCTCTCGTTTAGAAAATTCATTTTTTTAATATGAAACACCATTTTAATATTTCAACCTTCCTCAGGAAAAAGTATATGATTAAATAACTGATTACCACGCGATCAGTTATTTAATCACATACTTTTGAATTGAATTTTTACTTTGCCGTCGATATCCCTTCTTTTCCAAATGATGCTCACGCGTGCTGTGATGTCTTTATGGTACTGATTCATATATTGAATGACAGAGCACAGCCCTCTTCATATCTCAGAGAGAGAGAGAGAGAGAGATTTTAAAGTCTTCCCAAAGGATGGGTGTATCCGGAATAACAAGAGCAACATGACAATAAAAAGATAAAATTATCGACATAAAATTAAAATTTGCAATCGTCAATCTGGAGTTTCAAGATCTGAACAATATTACAGATTAAGCACAATAAAAATAAGTTTTCATGAGATTAAGTCTTGAATCTGTATAGAATATCAGTTTGATCGCCACATTAAATCGCGTTAATTTCTTATTACGATAATTTGTAAAAATTGTTCATCTACGATTAGATCTTGGTAGTTCAGCGCTTGACCGGCCCTTCTGCCTGGCAGAGGTCTCTGATTCATACAACATGAATGCTTCTGATATCGTTCGAAATTATTAAACCACAGGTAACTATATGCAAGAGAAGTTATCGCAGCATATACTTCTACCACATCATCAAGGTAACTTGGTAAAATGCAAATTATCACACGCATGTTGAAATCTAATCCTGGATATAGCTAATCATTTCTTCACGATGCATTAATAATCCGAAATCCTAGCCGGAGAGGTAAAGTCTAGACTTGGAATCTGGAGTTTCGTCGAGGACTACCCCCCTCCCCATCCCATTCGTCCATCTTATAATTACTACGCCACTGCTCGTTGTTGGTTATTATTATAGGAGCAAGTTGCACACGCTAATTAAATGGAAGGGCCTTCGGATTTCCCAAAGTCAAGGAGATCTCGACTCGCTATCGTACTCAACACACTCTACTGTCGCGTGGATTACGAGAGCGTTGAGAATAAGCTTCATCACTAGAATTGGATTACATGCTGGACATCGTAAAAGCCTTTCTCGCCGCCACCCTACACATACAACAACATTTCTATATGTATGTCTTCCTCGCGTTCCCTGTCCTCTATCCGAAATTCTGTATGTGCTCTTGAGACTTTGGAGACAAATATAGAGCGAATATCACGATTCCAACTGCTCCAATTCAATTCCGTGATTAGATTACCCCAGCTTTTCGTACCGGATCTTACATTACTAGTATTTCTGCACCTCAGTTCATTCAATAACAAGTTGTACCTAATGGTTGATGTCTATGTCATATTTAATTATCTCAATATTTGTCTGAGACGTAAATATCGGAAAACTTTTACAAAATTTTCGTCATTTTTTTTCAAGAAATCGGTTATACTCAGTAAAAATGACGGATGGTGGTAAATTTTATGTACTTGAATCAGTTTAACCTATATGGTATCCAGTTGACGTTGCTTAAATCGTGTTTCGTTGCCCGAATATAATCTACTTTATCATGAGGAGTGACCAACCTGCGTCAAACGTACCACTCATAAAAAAAGTGTGGGTTATGATGCACTTTCCCCCTAAAAATTCCACATTTTTACTAATATCTGTGAATAGAAAATATACAGTGCATACTTGTCTCGCCTGTGTGTGTGTGTGTGTGTGTAGGAAAATAATTTCCCTACACTTCTCATCGAATGTCAGTATGTCTGCCAAAGCGTACAACTCTTTAACAGGACATTTTCGGTGCAGTAGAGTTGTTTTCGATGGCTGCCCACAAATGTTTCCTTTTCGTATCTACCACCCAAGTCACGAAAATGCTCTTTTACAATGCTGTAAAATCTCTAAAAAAGTATCTAGCCAATTTCTCGAACAGACTTGCACTTTTCTTTTAAATGCTGGTATTCTGCTCTCCAGCAGTGGAAAAGAACTGCGATTATATGACCCATTTATATTGTTCGCCTTAAATTTTCACCAAAAGCATGAAATCTCAGACAAACAACGTCTTAAATCTCATAAAAATTCAACGCTATTATTTAGCGTCATTTACGTCCAATTTACATACATATTTCAACCCCCGATGTGAATGATAAAAGGGAGCCTATATCATTTGGAAATAATCTCGAAGATGTGTGTGAAAATAGAGTGGTTTAGTTTTTTTTTTGTTTTGTATTTTCAAATTTGCATACTTTACTATAGTAATTTCACAACTAGCAATACCAAAAATGTTGATATAACTTGCCTTTATCGAAGAGGAATTTCGGAAATATATTTTAAAATTTTCATGGATCTTGTTCTATAGTAAAATACGGAAGTAAAAATAATAATGGAGTTCATCATTGCCTCCCCAACCCCGGATCTTCGCCGCACACTCACTCCAGTCATATCGCCACATGACAATTTTTAACTTAAGGAGCTGGGTGGAAAATAAAGGCGCCATCTATTGCAGTCGCCCCAGTCTTAGTAGGTAAAGAACTTGTTTTCGATGTCCTTTCACTGGATTAAACCCGTGGATACTGATGGTAAACTGGAAGACGAGCATCTTACCACTGCACGGCTAAAGTACCCCCCTAACACGAGACTGCATCTCTGCTAGCTTCTTCTATGTATGCGAATGCAAACCGATTTCCCCATTAAAAAGTCTCACCGCAGAGAGCGATAGGCCTACAACGGTAAAATCATCAAACATTACATGCCACTCATAGTTTGAAAAATACGTGGCCGATGGCAGCACTGTACACAGAAACAAGCTTCACGTTAGGTTCACAACACGGACACGCTTATATCTCAACATCTATCAAGTCGTTAGAAGTTCTGCAGCGGAATATGGACGAGGTACATGTGTGATTCAGTAGTAGTAGCAGCCTCTTCTATGTAGGAGCCACGGGGGCCGCTGTTGAAATTTCAATTTTTTCTCATGCCACTTTTAATGTAAATTCAGGGATAATATTTTTCGGGCAAGTAAAATATCAGTTTGGGCATCAATTTTTTTAAGTCATAGACCAGACCAGGCATGTAAATTTTTGGAGATTTGTCTAACCGTGGTATAGCTATAAAGCGTATTTGTACAAATGAAATACTTTTGAACACAAAATGTAAAATGCATCACTTATTATCTTATTATCTTACGTCTCTTATTCTGCCATCACGATCGCTCGTTGGCTTTCTATACAAACATGTGCTAGCTGTCTTCGTCAGGGGTCTTCAAACTCTCAGACATTGCGGGCCAAACATTACAAAACTTTCCACAAAGCCCGCTGGCCACCAAGCCATACCGTGGTATTCTCGGTTATTAAACCAGGTTCTCCAAATTTATTGGACACTTCTATTTACTCTGAACATACTTCTTTCATTTAAGTTGAATATTTGTTTATTTTCAAATACTTTCCTTTCATTAATAGTTTTTGATAAATTATTTCCCTTATTAAATCTGGAATTTGTCCCAAAAATTCTGAAATGACTTTTCCATTCATTTAAAATTTTCATTAATTATGAAATTATTTCTTTCAAAAAAATTCTTCACTTTTTCATGAATTTTAACAATTTAACGTTTAAAAACTCTGAAATTACTTTTTAAAAATTCAGAAATTACTTTTAAAAATATTCTGAAATTACTCTTGAAAATTTCAAAATTATCCTCAACGATTCTGGTTTCTGTGATACTGATTTCTATCAGTATAGTTCTGCGTTAATACTCTCTTTCAGTAATTCTGTAACTATTTTTTTCATTAATTATATATTTTTTTCAATTATGAAACGAAATGAAATCAAATTTATTCATTTCCAACATACAGAGATTTAGATTAGTTTAAAAAAAAACATATTTATCATCCAGAGGCTGTGATGCCTGTACGGATGATTGAAAATTTACTTTATACATTTTAATGAATAAAATACACATATACAACATAAAAGAGACAAAATTATCACTGTCAAATAAAAAAATACGTAAAGATAAAAAATCAAGAACGAAAGAACATACACAATACAAAAAAAAGACAAAGTTCTTAATGCATGGCGAGAAATGTAAAATAAAAAAGCTAAATTGAATAAATTTTATTAAATAAATAATTTAATTAAATTAAATTTAATTAATTTAATAATTTAAATAAATTTATTTATTTAAATGGTCAAAATAAGAGTGTGCATCGTCTATTGAAATTAATAATTTGAATAATAATTGAATAATATTTTGAATAATAATAATTTGTGTGGGTATATTTTGTATTTCTAGTGGTAGTGAATTATATAATTTCGGAGCTAAATAATAAAAATGTTTACGAAAAATTTCTTTCCTAAAAGTAAGAATACGGTAAATCATATGAGGTCTTCGTTCGGAAACATTATCTTTTAAATTGCATAAGCCTTTATTACGGTTTAAGAACAGAAAAATACGAAAAAGAGCATTATGGCGTAAAGGAAGTTGTATAAAATTGTTTTTCAATAATGCTTAAATTATTTCTTTCGTTAAGGTGTTTTTAGTATTTCTGTTTATTCTATAACTATTGATATCTTTTGAATGCCGAATTTGGCCTCTCGAAATAAGTAGCGTATATGAAATCACGTACGCCTCAAAAAGGGTTTTTGCTTAGGGTACCCTGAATTCGTTATCGGTCCTTTTATGTATCAAATGCACAGCATTGCTATTGAGCCTGGAAAGTATCTCACAGTTCTAAATACAGATTTCAGTGGCCAGAGCTTTTTAACGATTTTTATAGTTTATTTTGTAATTTAAACGTTTATTTTGCTACGTGAAACAGTAATTTTCTAAAAATCGTCGGCAGGCCACAGAAAAAAGCTCGGAATGCCAGATTTGGCCCGTGGGCCATGAGTTGAGGACCCCTGGTTTACGCTATATCAGACAAATTTCTGGTGAAGAAGGGGGACCATATTAGCCGCAAAACGGCTGTTTGGTGTTTAGATTTTTCGTATTTTGAGTGATGATCGTTGGATTTCATTTCTCTGTTCTGTACTTGTTTTGGTTTATACCCGAGATCATAAAGGAAACAATCCCAGTTCTGTTTCCGTATTTATCAAAACAAACAGTGAACAATGCGGAGAATCTATTCAGCCAAGGAAAGAAACAAATTTTTTCCAGCTCTCTAAACAAATATTCAAGGTATTGAATCAAGATATCTTGGATTTCTAAGGAATAAAGAGTTACGTACGAGAGTTCTCTGTACGAACCTCGTATACTCTCTCGTACTAGAAAAACTCAATATCTAGTGAAATATGAGCAGGCACACGTCCGGAGAATAACGTTAAAGGTAAAAATAAAATAAAATATATTCTTCAGCAGAATGTCTTGGCGGGCACAAGTATACGGTCGAAGCAGGAATTTCATTTTGAAGTCCCCTATCGGGAAGTCATCTTCTCCCAGAGGCTAGTTCCCTAAAACTGAATGTCAAGCTCTTCCATCTCTTTTCGGGAAAAATTCAGGGTTATATGTGTTTTCCGATATCATTTTAGGGCTCCTTCTCTATCTTACATACGTACATACGCTATAGGCTCTCCCTTTTCGCGAAACCGAAAGGAATATGTACAGCAAATGCTCACAAACGGGGGGGGGGGTTCTACCATGTTTTCGGAGCCTTTCTTTCTTTCAAATATATGAAAAACGGTTTTGCATAAACGTTCCACTTATATACTGTGTGTAGATATATATATATATATATATATATATACTGTATATACCTTTTCATGGTTTCATTGCTCTTGAGATTTCGGGAAACTCTCATCTATATTGAATATATAACTTTAAGTAAACGTTTTGTGTTCAAGATATCGGAGTGATATTTTAAATTTTAGTCATGGGAATCGTCGTAAAACACAACAATGAAAACTGGAATGACTTTCAATTTCGCTCTGAGGTTAAGACGAATTGTAAAAAAATTCAATTTATGATGGGTATGAAGAGTATCTCGACGTTGTTATTCAGATGAGGAAATGATTTAAATGAAAAAGACTCCAAAACCGTACAGCATACTCTAAACCAAGACGAATTAAACTTCGCCAAAGTAAAAGAATTACTTTAAGAAAACGCGATGACACCTTTCAAGAATGAAAACCTAGCATTCTATTCGATTTTTTGACTGCCGTATAACAATGTTCAGCAGACCTAAGCCGCTTGTCAACGAGAATTACCAAATCGGCGATCCTAGCTGCATCTGGAATGATAAATCACCTCGTAAGTGAAACGTGGGCTGTTCGAACCAACGTGCGCGACCATGCACTTTTTAACGTGTTGAAAGTCATGCTCCATTCATTTGCCCATGCCACGATCATATACAAGTTCGTCTTTAATAACTCCAACGCTTGGATTCCCGACCACCCCCATTAGCTTCACGTAACATGCGAATTTGCTAACGATCCCATCGATCCCTTGATCGAGATTATCGATAAAAAAGGGGGAAAAGAGTATGGAACCAAGGACACTTCCTTGAGTGACTCCACTTGTGACACCTATCCAATCAGAAAATTCTTCATTCGCTGTAACCCGCTGTGATCTGTCTCACAACTGTCCAATTTAACAAGTTGCCCCCTTAATCTCACGTAAACGCTTCAAGAGTTTACCATCTTGGATACGATTGAAAATTATTTCTGTGAATCCAGATAGACAACGTCTACATTTTTACCAGTGCTCGTAGCCTGTCACATCATCATAAAAGCAAAGAAGGTTGTTTACGCATTACCCCTTTCCCTTCCTGAACCCATGCTGGTTCAGATAGATAAATTGATAATAGTAATTTATTTATTATCGTATCCATCTGTGTTGACACTTCAAGTCATTGACCATGAGTATTCGTTTACATCAGTTAAATAACTACATAGTCGACTAAATTTTCGTCAAGTGCTCTAAAATATGTCCTATCGTGAATAATCACATAGTGGATTGGATGCTCATTAGAAAATATGAGGCCACCCCCACTAAATCGAAAAAATAGACCAGACTCTATCCTACTTTTCCATACCAAATCATTTGATCAACCAAACCCGTATAAACTGCCGGCATACATTCTAACGCATTTGACGAATTGAAATTTAGTAAACTACTAAATTACTTAACCCCCACCCCATGTAACCGGGCCTTAAGGGATGTCGCAAACTGTGGGGATTTAACTAGTATGCACTGGAACTACTTAATTGAATAATTAAAACATAGCTTTGGACCAAGCCGGCTCATTGGAGCACTTTATCTGACCCACAATGTTGTGTGTGTGTGTGTGGTTTTTTTTGTAATCAATGTATTTCCTTTTACACTGTTTTATAAAATGTGATTTATTACGAATATCTAAATCACATGCAAAATATACTACGGGTATTATATTATATTATCAATGAATACGGTTATACTACGAGTATTCAGTGATAATATAAATACCTTTAGACCGATCGGAATGCGTTTGAAATAATTGTTCTTGGCATCCATCAAAATTTTATTTCTGTAAAAATAAATTCAGGTATTATAAGGTTCATTAAAGTACTAATATTATTTGGAAATCCTGCCAAAAAGTTTATACGCATATGCGTTGGGAAATTTAACAATGCGGTTCATCTGATATTAAGCATGACATGTGTTGAGAACGAGCTGCCATCTAGCTTTCGAATTGTGAGTGTCAAATTGATTGTCTAAATGCATGTGAGATAATAATTAACATAATAATTACGATACTAGAAGTTGACCTTTATTTTCCGAATATTATGCTGAGGTGAAGTCGGAAAGAAACGTTATCACGTCTCCGGCGGGACTCGAACCCAGGTCCTCTTGCATACTTTACAAGCATGCTACCTTCTACACCATCTACTTCAGCGCCTTACGCCACAGTGCGTGAAATAAGGAAGGCAGGGTCATATCTCCAGTGGTGTATATGGTAGCATGCTTGCCCAGTATGCAAGAGGTCCGAGTGCCGGCGGAGACTTGATGACTTTTCTTTCCGAGTTCACCTCAGCATAATATCCGGAAAATAACTGTTTCCTTGATATCTCGGGCTGAGAAAAAGCCATCTATCTCTCACTCTAGAAGTTAACTTTGTCCGTAAACGCTTTAAGTTTATCTCATTATTTTATTGATCATGATGTATCTTTGAGAATCTATCTTCGGAGTTTCTTAAATTTATCATGAACTTTATATTTTTTAATTACATCATTATGTTTAAAGCGTTCATAAATATATTGAGAGAATCTTTCGTTTGTTTTTGCGGAAAAATAAACATGGAAATATATATTTCTTTTCCAACGACAAAAAGGCCACCATTTTCCTGGTTAATTTCTCTCTGGTTTTTTTTATTCTACATCTGATTTGTTTGTGAAGGCTGTGAAAATGTTTCTCTCTCTTCATTTGATTGTGATCTCTTTGTTTCGAAAATGTTTCATTCCACCATTCAAAAGCGACATAATGATAGAGATAATGAAATAGAAAAAAATAAACCGCTAATAAAAGTTATCGATTTGGCGTTTCTTTTTGTTTGAAAACATTGGTTGGATGTGCTGTTATCGGAATTGTTGTTACTGAAGTGTAACAACCATTAAAGGACGTTATTTTATGTGAATAGAAAAGAAAACATGATGTCTCTCAATACTTATTCTTTTTGTTCTTTTCAAAATCGTTAGAAGAAATTTTTTTCAGAAATTGTTTAATTTCAATTAAAAGTACTGTATTTCTGAAACTAGTCTTTATACGTATTAAGCTTTTTAACCCTTAACATTTACGGGAACAGCTAATATTTATAAGAAAATATTTGTTTTCATGAATGAGATATTTCCCCATCAGCTTTTCAATTTTTCAAGGAATTTTTTTGCATGAATAATCAGTGAAATTTCTAAAGTTATCAAACATGACGATGAATTCTGGTTTTTTTTCAACGTTTACATAGTTTTTTTTGCATGAATAGGGATAGAGTTTTAGATGTCATTGGGATTTACCCACATTAAATTCCCAAATTAATAAATTTACCAGTGAAAGTCAAGCTGCCAAAGAATATTTCATCAATGAAGGATAAAAAAAGACTCAAAAATATTAAAAATATATATTTGTTTTCCATGTTGTTCTTCCCATAATATTAAGCAATATCTGAAAAAATATTTTTTCAACAAATTTATTTTCTCCACAGACATTTGATTAAAAATTCTTTGAGAATAATTTCATCGTGGACACAAAAATATATAATGATAATAATAAGATAAAAATTTACACCAGTCATAGAAACTTCTGAATCATTACGAACAATTATTAAAAAATTAATGAACTATTTGAAAAAAATCAATACATGAAGTAATATTGGGAAAAAATGTTTATTCACATGCGGGAATATTTTCCGAAAATGTCTCATTTTGAGGAATTTTATGCACATTCGGGTAAAAATATTTTCACCCAGACCAGACCACAGACAGTTTATATATCATAAGCTAGAAGAACGGAGAATAAGGAGCAGGAAAGAAACATTTCTTGGAGACATTCTCCTCAAGATGTATGGCAGGCTAAATTATTTGTGTCCCCTCTCTGGAAAGCAAATTTCTTATACGGCATCTACTACTTCAAACATCCACAGGAGAAAACGCAGGAAAAAATAGCAAAAAAACCTAATCTAGCGTTACTGACTGAAGATGAGAAGTTGATGTCTTACCCCATGAAACAAATATAAACCTACTGAAGCAAAGTACGTTTCTCCAAGTTCCTCACGTACACACTTTTAGTACATACAGTACTCTATATATGCGTTTCTCTGGGTAACCTTCCGTTCTTCTTGAAACGGCGAAAGGAAAAAAAGTATTTCTCTTTTTTTTTTTGCGATACATATAAGTAAAGAAAAACGTAAGACAGACGTTTATTTTCTCCATAAATTTTCTCTATTTTTTTGGGTCTTTTTTGGCTTTGCTCAGATATGACATCAATACGCTCGAATGGACCGAGTCTCAGATGCGGAGCGTCAGGCAAACAGAAATTTAATGTCGCGAAACCTAAAGCGAAATACACACACACACACACACACACACATAACCATATATACACAGTACAAGAAAATAACACGCATAACACACAAAAAATGGAAGAAAAAAAAAACCAGCAAAATAACTACCGGAGCATACAAAAGACTATTCCGTGAGTTACGAAAAACTTGCAAAAAACAGCAACTATTTGAAGAAAAATTTAAGAAAAAACTCCTTACGTTGCAGAATATTCTATATTTAAGAGGGGGGAAAAATCCTTCATATTGCCTTCAAATTCTTTTTTTTCTCTGTTTTTCGGGAATACCATAACCGATGGAAAACACATCTGCTAACGATCATTTTGCGTTTTTGATGGAAATTTTGCGTTTCTTTTAAAATTTTTGCTGTGATTTTTATATTATATAGAATATTTTATTCTTCAATAATTTATCGGACCCATTATTTTCCCTTAATTCCTTGCCCTAAAGAAATGTGAAGAATGTCAAATGTCAATTCGTTCGTACATGGATTTTCCATGATAAAATCGATAAAACCCTACCAAAAATTCTCCATTTTTTTCTGTCCTTGTTCAGAGATGATTATAGATAATAAGTATGGGAATATATTTTTCCTTCTTCGATTATCAATAAAAAAAAGTATGTTGAAAGAAAAATCTTTGTGCAAAACGCTTAAGTGTATCATTTATTTGATAAAAAAGTTTTTCCAAACGGAATATAGTGATTCGCGATCGATATGATTCTTCTTGATTCGAGAAATCATCCAAAGAATTGTTCTTAATAATCTAAGAAATATCAAATAAAAATATTCCGCGGATAATCTCGCATCGCATACAATCGGATATACTTTGGTTCGTATCATCCGTGTTTTGTTCGGTTTTTTAGTCTTTAAAATTGGCAACGATTACATAGATTCGAATAGCATAAAAATGTCATTTATTGTTTACCAACTTAATTTTCTATCGTTGTTTAAGAATGCACAGCAATATGTCTCGTCCGCATTTTTATATTTCACACTAAAAATGCAATGTCAAAAATCGTTCTTGCTTGGTTTTTTAAGAAATTAGAGACATGTGTACCTTTGAGCCATTCTGTTGGTAATTATAGAAACTTCATAAACAGCTAGATCACAAGGAGAAATAACATGTTTAGGAGTTGCTTAGCGTCAATGCCGAAACGAGCTCAAAATATACAATGTCTTTTCCTGAAAAATATAAGAAACTGGTGTTGCTTTTTTGAGAGCAACACGGCCAAATAAAAGATTAAACTCTAGTTGCTGATCCGAGTTTCAAAGTATGGCAGTTTGTTCTAATTTATTCGATTATCTTGAATCATTTTGCTATAGTTTGTATGTATTTAACCCAATCGGATATTTCGTCAGCGTAACGATGAAATTTGTTTTGAATGCATAATTCTGTAACCCGTGGATTATGCCACCTGTTCGGAACAAGGTACAGGAGGTTCTGAAAATTATAATACATCTACGAGAGAGGATGGAAGTAGAGATGTTCCGTGTGATCTATGCAGTCTCATTAGGAAGCTGGTAAATTTGGAACCATAGCGAAAAACCAAATTTATTAGTAATTTTACATACTCCGTGACAGAAAGCTATAAAAATTATTTCCTCTACCGGTTGAGATTTCCTAGATTTGAATCAACGTAATTACTTATTGTGGAATCTCTTGAAATACCCAGTTAATTGCCAAACTTCTCAAACTATTCCGGAACTGGAACAACATCAAATGTGTAAGGCGAGTTCTCAAACTGTGCGCCTCCAACCTTTTCAGCGGTGACTACTCCGCGGCACCCCTGACAAAGGTTGACAAAATTCACACTTCAAAATTTACCCTGACAAAATTTACACTTCAAAATATGGAAGACAGATGGATGGCAACACAATGGACAAGCACGACAAGGGCATAACTTTGATGACATAAATACGTAGAGCCACGCATATATACACACGCAATCCATGTAACCAATTCATTAGAAATTCCCCGAAGGAATGTTTACAAGGTGCATGCACGGTTTAGTAGTAGTAGTAGCTATTCTCTTTCATCGAACGCTTTGTATGTACTCGTAGAACAGGTGATTCTGATCAATAGTAATCCCATTCACACAGAATCCTCTTTAAAGGAAATCAGTAACAAAACTGCACCAAAAGCGTATAGACACTCACTGATTTCATTGAGCCAGCCCCCTTTCTAGTTTCTACGAGTACTGTTTCATAAGCACTTCCACAAACGATTTTGGACATTGATCAGTTTTCGCGGCTTCATGTTCGTCCCAATCGATAATTTGGTGAACTATATAAATTTTTTGCTGAAATATAATTTCCCCTATTGATCTGACACGCAATACCAACCATAATCATCTACTGGTTCCCTCTTCAGCGGGCTCTCAGTATATATATTTTAATAAGGACTAACAGTACGTTTTACTTACTCTAAACAGGTATCACGAAGTTATACAAAGTCATTGGTATCACGCGTAAGAATATTTATGTTATACCACTAATATTCACTCGATTCGCGATAGCTCGAACTCCGATGACTGGAATATCTGTTTAAGTCGAAGTTTTGACTCAGACACCGAAACGTTTTCCGTATTTTAGTGTTAAAATGTTCGCTTAACTCGAATTTTTCTTTCTTTCGAAATCTTTCTTCGAAATGTGGAATTTCTCAAAAATGTGAGAAATTTAAAAAATAGCATTTGGAAACAGTATTTTTTGCAATAGAATTTAGCATTAAGCAATTTAATTTAGCATTAATTCAGCAGAATTTAGCATTAAGCAATTTAATTTAGCATTAAGCAATTTAATTTAGCATTAAGCAATTTAATTTAGCATTAAGCAATTTAATTTAGCATTAAGCAATTTAATTTAGCATTAAGCAATTTAATTTAGCATTAAGCAATTTAATTTAGCATTAAGCAATTTAATTTAGCATTAATTCAACAGAATTTAGCATTAATTCAACAGAATTTAGCATTAATTCAACAGAATTTAGCATTAATTCAACAGAATTTAGCATTAATTCAACAGAATTTAGCATTAATTCAACAGAATTTAGCATTAATTCAACAGAATTTAGCATTAATTCAACAGAATTTAGCATTAATTCAACAGAATTTAGCATTAATTCAACAGAATTTAGCATTAATTCAACAGAATTTAGCATTAAGCAATTTAATTTAGCATCATGTGTGCGCGTCCGTTTCCATAATGGCTTATGTACGTCTAGTTTGTTTCTATAAATATTCTCATTCAATAATTAAATATGATTAATTTAGAATAACTTTTCTTTTCGAATTAACTTCATCCCACTCTGAAATCGGAATTTACGATAAGTCGAACTAACGATAACTCGAAATTTTGTCGGCCGCTGCACATTCAACTCATCGAGATTTGACTGTACAGTATATAATTTAAAACTTCATACACATCTTCCATTAAAGGAAATTAGTTTGCAAATGATACATTTTCAAACATGTAAATGATTAATTTCGGAATATCAGATAGAAAATTCTGAGTTTCAATGTTTCCGATTTACATGCTTCGCCTTTGTTGCAACCGGTAATGACCACTGGGTCTTCGAGAGCAATATTAGAGCGGACCCAAAGAAGAATTCCATTTATTTGCTCTTCTAGGATCATTAAATGAATCTCTACGCGTTCCGATCCTTTAATGCCTTCTGTAGAACAGCTACGATACGTCGCTGCTAGGGTGTCAGCACAAAGCACTGCCGTCGAAGAAAATTACGGGAACAGCATCCGTTGTCTTGATGAAGCGCTAGCATTATCAATAGCATTCTTAAGATCACAGTGTGTTAAAAGACAGAGATACAAAGGAATTCGAGTAGAATCAACCTTTACTCGATTACTTTTCCGCGTTATCAGTTGGTAATCGATTTCTATTGAAAGGGTGATGATGCCTTGAAACTAATATAATTCTTGGAAGAATTCGAGAAAAATCACAACAAAGTTGCCAAAATTTCAATTGATTGAATTGAATAGAAAAATTCAAATTTTCCATAATTTTATATCTAATAAACAGAACCAGAACCAGAAGTTTACCACTCGTGACTGGCTATATTTCGAGCCATAAGCGAGCTTAAGGACCCCTGGTCCCTTGGGGACCCCCTGTGAAGAGAAAGACAAGTGAGTAATTTATGTGTTGAGGAAAGTTGATAAAATCGGGATTTTTAAGTTTAAAGAGATTCCTGGTTTAAATTTAAATTTTACTACGTTATACTTAATAAAAAATAATAATATTTTGATGACTTGATCGTTTTTGTTGTATCGCTGTTACTTCGGACATACATACATTGGCTAACAAGTCTCAGACATGACCTATTGAATTTGATTTTCCTTCCACGCCTGTCATAGGGAGGTGAATGGAAACGCTTCACCTTTGACAACTACACTTGCTTTTGACATTTCCAGATGTAATTGGAATGAATGAACGCCAGAACTCTCATTCCAATTACATCTGGAAATGTCAAAAGCAAATAAAGTTGTCAAAGGTAAAAAGTTTCCACTCACCTCACTATGACAGACGTGGAAGGAAAATGCACGTCGCCTTTGATCTCTACTTACCTTTGACAATTTTTATTGGTTGCAATCGGAAATTTAATTTGCGTTTGATAAATTTTTTTGGCTGTCTTTGATAACTTTATTTGCCTTTGAAAAAGAAAAATTCGTGGTAATTGACAGCGACTCGTATGGAGCCTTATTTCCCGTATTTTTATGAAGTAAATTTTGGCCATACTAAGTTACTTATTGTGTTATGTTTGTGTATTACAGTGGAACCACCCCTAACGGACACTTTTTCTGATCCCCGGTCCCGCGGAATAGGGCTTTAATGTATTTCACTCCCCGTTAGCGCACACTCTTGATAGCCGACATTAAAATCAGGCATACTCTAATTTTTTTCCTAAGCTCTAATTTATTAATTTTGGTCATAAATCGAGAATTTATTATATTCAACTTGAACTGAGATCATGTTTAATTCCAGGCTTGTATTGGTGAATATGATAAATCGCCAATTAATTACTTAATTAAATGAACATAACTATGGTCCAGGATGATGAATTCGAATGGTAATGTTGGTTATGTTTGTTGGTACGAGTGAAAAAAGCCAACATTACAAGACTGATAATGGTTTTTGTACCATCTTCCACACTTATTTCAATTTAATTTAGTTTTTATTTCAAAATATGTGTAGCGTATACGTGTATCATGTAATGGTAAAAATTATTAACTGGTTTAGTGAAGAGAAGGATTATATATCCGCTGTGGTGATTACATAGCCGAAGGATTACATAGCCGCTGTGGTGGTCGAGTGGTTATAGTGACGGACTCGCGATGCGAGGATCCGGGTTCGAACCCCACAGTGGTGGTCGGCTGAAGTTGGTTTTCTGTGGTTCCCAACTTCAAGGCGCAAATGCGAGCCGATCTCCCCGTTAAAAAAAAAGTCTCGCCACAGAGAGCAACAGTCCTACAACGAAAAATCATTCAATCATAACACTTCACTCATAGTTTGAAAAACTGGTGGCAGATGGCAGCACTACACATAACAAGCATTACAGAGAAACAAAAAAAAACTTCACGTCAGGTTTCACTACACGTACACGCACATTCCCGCATGTACCGATTCGTTGGGGGTTCCGCGGGGGGCGGGGTGCATGTGTGGTGTAGCAGTAGTAGGTAGGGCTCGTAGGTAGGGTAAAAAAGGGCTCGGGGATCCATGATGTTCTTAAGTCAGCCACCTCGTTGGGCAATTTGCCTGTTGTGGCGTTGTATTTGTATATAAATTATTCCATATAAGTTATTACTTTCCAACTTTATTTGGGAATAATACATATTTGCCGGTAAGTGATGAATGTAGTGAATATTAATGAAACTTTCTTTATATCGAGACGATTGGTGATTATGCATAACCACCGGTGTATCTTTAACTAAACCGGTATGTAACAAAAACATTTCAACCTTAAAATATACAGGAACCAATTGAGACAAAAGCTAAACGTCGTATAAATGTGAAAGTCGTATACACGAAGTTCTGCTGTATATTGTACCTCTCAATTAGCGGACAAACTTTTTGGTCCGATGGATGTCCGTTAATGAGAGGTTCTTCTGCAATACAGGGTATTTAAAAAAGAATCATCCGATTTAGAAGAATCATAACTATTCAGCTTTTAATCCGTTTTGATCGAATAATGTATAGGTAGCAAGAAGGAAATCTCTAGTTTCACGCAGTTGCCGACAGGTTGCGGTAATACTTTTCTTCCACTTCAGTGTTTGTCAAAATGGCGACTGCACAACAGAAATCGTTTTGTGTTCTAAGCTTCGCAAAGTTTGAGTCCGTAACAACTGTTCATCGTGCTTCCCGTCGAAAATTCCCTGATATTGAACTTCGTACCGCTCAGAGCATTAGGCGAGGGTATAAACAATTCCTTATATTCCTTATCAATTCCATATAACAAATCCCTTTACACAGACACCGGTTGTCTGTGTAAAGGGAAATGGCCTGGCATCCTCGCATGCCAGACGAAAATGTGAAGTGCATCCAACAGAGTTTTGCACGTAGTCCACAGAAATCCACACGCAGTGGATGCAAATATACTCGCAAAAGTTTGAGATGAATTTGACTACCGTATAGACATATGCCGTGCATCCCAAGGTGGACATATTGAACACTTTTAATTTGGTTTGTTAAAAACTTTATGATTAGCCATGTAATATAAAATTAATCTTAAGTGTCTATGTTCAATATTTTTCGTAATACACTCATTTCAAATCCGGTGATGCTTTTTGAAACACCTTGTACTTTTCTGCTAGAAAAGCTTTAGCAGTCCGGATGAAATTACTTGGAGGGCCGTATTTGGCCCACGGGCTGGAGGTTGTTTATCCCTGTATTCACCTGAAGTATTTCTTTTCCACATTGAGTGTCGAAAACTGTCATTTTGATGATAATTTTTCTGAGCAAATTGTAAATGGTACATGGTGTGTGGCGAAATCTTTTTTTCTTTGGAATGGATTTTTACCTCAAATTCGAAAAAAAAAATCGAGACAAATGAAAAAAATAACCAATTTTTTGGGAACTCTAGTGTACATTCGTGGTTTCAATAAACGTAAATTGAAATCAGTTCCATAATTTATTCAATTTATTCTTTATTCCTTTTTATGACCGTTCATGTATTTCCTCGAAATTAATTTAAGCAACAGAATATTTAATTGAAAAAAAAATCGAAGTTAATTGGAATCAAGACTTTGGAGTTAAGAAGGAACGGCGGAAAAGAATTGGTTTTATTTGTTTTCTTAATTATTTTATCGACATTTCTTTAACAGATGTCATGATGCGCATTGTTAAAATTTGATTGAGAAGAAAAAAAATTAATTATATTTAAAAAATTTCATGCAGAAAGCACATTGATTAATTAGAAATTCTTTTACATCATTTTCTTAAATTGATTTCATTACGCAATGTTGTGATGTTAAATGTCAGTTTTTAACATTGATTTCAATTTTTAGAATTTAATTGAGTTCTGCGGAGTCATTTGCAACGTATAAGATGTAGATCTAAGACAGCAATCTCTTTTCACCCTCTAATAAGTTGCGAGCACCTTTAATGCCCAGTATCACAAGAAGAAGAGCACCCATACGGATGTATTTCTCTGACCTCTGACATATGCTCCATCTCACTGATATCAATTTTTTCAGACGGAGGCATTTCAAATGTATAATATGTAGCTCTAAGACAGGAATCTTCGCCCTCTCATGAGTGACGAGTACCATTGATGCCCAGTATCACAAGAAACATGTAAGTGAGAACACAACTCGACTTATGTTCAGTATCACTAGTATCAGTTTTAGACTTAAGTTTAAGTCTGCGGAGGCGTTTATAATTCAAGATGTAGATTTAAGACCGTAATATTTTCCCTCTTATGAGTAGTTAGCACAGTTGATGACCAGTATCACAAAAAAGAGCACCAATGTGGTGCCACCTCTCTGACGTATTCCTAATCTTATTGATATCGATTATCAGAATGTAATTGAGTTCTGTGAAAGTATTTAAAATGTAGACGATGGATCTAAGTCGAAAACGTAGGACAGTAGTGAGTGGCGAGCAACCAAATATCACAAGAAGAGTACCCTTATGTACGATGCACATTCTTCTGACATGATTATTTAAGACAGAAACGTTTACCCAACAATGATGCACCGCTGATGCCCAATATCACAAGATCACGAATATGACCTAATCTTCGACATATGTTCACTGAACATTGTCCAGTATCACTGATATCAGTTTTTAATCTTTAATTGAGTTCTGTAAAGGCACAGTTCAAGATGTGGATTTAAAACAAAAATCTTTACCCTCTTAATCAGTGGTGAGCATCGTGATGCCCAGTTCCACAATAAGAGCAGCAATATATATACACGCCCCCCTCTGACACATGCTCAATCTCATTAATATTGATAATTTAAACTAGTTCTGTTAAGGTATTTAAAATATTGAAGATCGAAGAAACAGGAATTTTCACCCTATAATGAGTGGCAAGCATCGTTGAATGTTCAATATCATAAGAGCTCCCGTAAGGGCATACTTCTGACATGTTTCATATCATTGATATTAATTTTCAGAATTTGAGTTCCACTGAAGCATTTATAATGTTCTAGATCAGTATTCCTCAACCTTTCCGAAAACAAGGGCCGACCAATAAAATATCCAAAACAATTTGACGGAACACTTGTGTCTCGTATTACGAAATTCTTGAAATTTTAATTGTTTCGATATTTTTATATATGTGTCCCATTTTTTCAACGATATTTGTTTGAATTTTCAATAAGCTAATTGCATTTTTATTTTCTACACTCGTGAAACACAGAAATTTCTTAATATGAATTATATCATGATAATTATGGCGAAAATTATACATGTCAGTTCACATACATGCATATACATTAGATCAGTCGGCTCTCCGCCATTGACGCTGGGGGTATAATGCCCCCCCTATCTCCACACATGCTCCACTGGTTAGAAATTTCCGTATGGCGATATATGACCGGAGTTGGTGTGCGGTAAAGTAGTATGAGAAGAAGAGCACCCATACGGACGTAACCTCTCTGACAGATGCTCAATCTCATTAATATTAACGTTTTAGGTGGAGGCATTTACAATGCGTAAGATGTAGATCTAAGACAGGAATCTTCACCCTCTTATAAGTGGCGAGCACCGTTGATGCCTAATATCGTAAGAAGAGAACCAATATGAGCACATCTCTGATCCCATATTCCCGACGAAAATG